>NC_092719.1:3412047-3582047 GCF_047496885.1 Scyliorhinus torazame
AGAGGACTTCTGCACGCTCCCGGAGTTCCCCGATGACTGGCCAGCATCAGCACCGCCACCACTGCCATCGGTGCCACCTCCACCACCGCCAGCACCGACTTCGCCGCCACCGTTACGCCGCTCCCAACGAAGCACCAAAGCACCGGACCGGCTGAACCTTTGACGGACTCCGGACCGTCAACATGGACTTTTCTTTCCCTACCACTGTACATAATTGCACTAATTGTATATAGTTTCACGTCACCCCCGCCGGACTCATTTTGAACAGGGGGTGAATGTGGTGAACCACTGTATTAGAGGATGTAAGGTAGGACCTGCACTACAGGTTCGCCGGTAGCTCCTGCCGGCTGGCTCCGCCCACGGAGAACTGTAAAAATATGCATGACCTCCAGTGCCCTGCCATTTCGCCAGCTGCAGCAGGAGACCACACATCTGACTGTAATAAAGCCAGTTGTACCCAACTTTAGTCTTTGTGCAATTGATCGTACATCAAACAATAAATCCTTTTCCTTTATGTTCTTGAACCAGACTCCTCTGTGACCTTAAAGGTCATGGTGATCTGGCTTCTTGAACCGCTGCAGTCTATGTGGTCCAGGTACACCCACTGTGCTGCTAGGGAGGGAGTTGCAGTATTTTCCCCAGCGACAGTGAAGAAACAGCGATATATTTCCAAGTCGGGATGTTGAGTGACTCGGAGGGAACCTCCAGGTGGTGATGACTCAGAGGGGAACCTCCAGGTTTGAGTGACTCGGAGGGGAACCTCCAGGAGGTGAGTGACTCAGAGGGGAACCTCCAGGTGGTGGGTTCCCAGGTATCTGCTGCTCTTGTCCTTTGCTGGTCTGCAGCATCTAGCGAGAGAAACAAAGTTAACAGTTTGAGTCAAATATGACTCTTCAAAGATAATAATGGCTTCAGGCGATGGTTTAATTTAATGGTACAACATGAAAAACTTGTGTGTGTAACACTTGAAGCATTATAAATGAGTCACTGCATTTCAGAAGCAATGAGAAGAGGACGTGAAGCACCAAAGCAGACAAGACTCTGTGATGCACATTCATCCAGGGTCATTGAAACACGGAAGATAAAGGGTTCTTTTCTGGAGGAGGATCATTAGGAAAATGTGCCATAGCATCAGGGGAGGAGCCCTTAAAGCACCAACAGAATCTTCCGGATCTTTCACCTTCGGACTCCTGTGTCCACAGCGCTGCAGGTTAAACTTCAGAGTCGTAGGGCGGGACTTTCTGTTCCTCCAGCCGTGTGTTTCAGAATGCCAGGGTGTCTCACCATTGGCTGGCGATGGGATCCTCTGCTGCTGCCACTATCAACTGTAGGATGTTTGATGGCGGGGCCGACACGGTGGCCTGTCGGGCGTCTTACTGTGCTGCAAAACTAGAGTTTGTACAGAATGGAGAAAGGCCCTTCAGTCCACCATTTCCCTGCCAACCATCTCCTCTAATCCCATTTTCCAGCACATGGTCAATAGTCTTGTGTGACAAAGTGTTTCAAATGCTCACCCAAAAGCTTCTTAACTGTTGTGAGGGTTCTCACCTCCACCCCCCTTTCAGGCAGCGAGTTCCAAGCTCCCACCACCCTCTGGGTGAAAAGGCTTTTCCTCAAATCCGCCCTAAATCTCCTGCCCGTCATCTTAAATCTATGCCCACTGGTTATTGAACCCTCCGCTAAAGGAAAAAGTTCCTTCCTATCCGTCCTTGTCTATGCCCCTCATGATTTTGTACACCTTGATGAGGTCCCCCCTCAGTCTTATCTGCTCAGACTAAAACAACCCAGCCTAACCAGCCTCGCTCCATAGCTGAAACGCGCCAGCCCAGGCAACATCCTGGTGAATCTCCTCTGCAGCCTCTCTAGTGTAATCACTCCCTTCCTATGGTGCGGTGACCAGAACTGCACACAGTGCTCTCGCTGTGGCCTAGCCAGCATTTTATACAGCTCCAACATTGAAGTGTTGGGTGCTCTGAGGTACAGACGAACCAACACGGTTGCAATTGGTACAACGCAGTTTTATTCCATTTAACTATTTATACATCAGACTTGGTACTCAGCACATTGTGACGGTGTGAGTGTCTTGCTATGAGGTCCTGGCCCTGTGCTGTCTCCAGATGGACTGCCCAGGAAGTGTTGTGTTTCTTGTCTTATACTGTGTCTGCTCTTGTCTGTGATTGGCTGTCGTGTTATGTGTGCTAATTGGTCCGTTGGTCTGTCTATCATTATGTATGTGTTATGATGTATGTTTGAATATCATGACAAACATAACCTCCCTCTATCCTGTACCTCAACTAATAAAGGCAAGTACCTCATCTGCCCTCTTAACTACCTTAACTACCTGTCCTGCTGCCTTCAGTGATCGATGACTCTGTGGTTGGAATTTTCCTGCTGTTTCCGCTGACGTGATTCCCACCGTGGGTTTCCTGGCAGCAGAAGGTGCGTAAAATGGGAAACCCCGTTAACAGCAGCGGGAGCAGAAGATCCTGCCACCGGCCAACAGCGGGACATTTACGCTGCATAGTGCAGGCGTAGAACGTCCCGCACTAAGACTCTGAACTTTAACCTGCAGCGCTGTGGACACAGGAGTCTGAAGGTGAAAGATCCGGAAGATTCTGTTGTGCTTTACGGGCTCCTTAGCTGATGCTGTATCAAATTTTCCTAATGATCATCCTCAAGTAATAAACCATTTGTCTAATGTGTTTCAATGACCCTGGCTGAATGTGCCTCTTGCAGCAAAGCATCCAAGCTGCCATCACCAACTGGAACAATGCTGCCCATATTCCCCGCCCATTGCCATTGCTGACTTTGTACATTTCCATGCTGCAAAATAAAGAAGCTTTAAGATATCAGTGTTAAAACCCCGTCAATGTTCGTACTGTGTATACTTCTGTAAAAGGTACAGAGAGTGTCTGTATCAATGATGAGAAGCAGAGACACCGGGCAGGATTCTCCGTTCCCCGATTCCGTAATCCCTTTTGACGCCGGAATCGGGGGCGGTGCCAGTTTGGCACAGGTTTCGGATGCTCCGCCCCCTCCACAACGGCGTCCTCGCAGCGCACGGCACGCGCCGTTGGGACAGCCTCAGCGTGTAACCTGACGGCCCTCCGCCAATGTTCCGCCCTCGATGGACCGAGTTCCCGACGGCGCGGTTCACCCATGGCCTCAGTCGCCCGGGAACCCGGCGTGGCGGCTGCAGACTGTGTCCAGCGCCGCCACAGTCAGGCAGGAGTCATGCTGCTGGCCAGGGGGCATCCGCGAGGGCTCGGGGGACTGGTGGGGGGTGGCCAGGCGGTGGGGAAAGGGGCATTATCTGGCAGGTCGGGTCCACACACTCCCGGCGCCATGTTTTATGGTGCGACCGCTGCAGTTCGTCGCTGTGCACATGCGTGGCCACAGACCCGGCGTTTATTTCATGGAGGCCGGGATGTTACGTGGCGCGGCAGCTAGCCCCTCACCGGTCGGAGAATTGTCGAGGGGGCGGCACCAAGTAAAACTCCACAGATCCTCCGCACTTAGCCTCAGAATTGAGAAACTGGCCCATTTCAGACAGGATTGCTGAATCGGCCCCACCATATCAAGATTGGTTAATTTTAACAGATGCTCTTTGGGCAGAGTTAAATTTTGCTTCTGGCTATATTTTTCACTTGCAAATTCAGTTCTGTGCAAGCAAATCAAATCAAAATGAATGCAAGACTGAAGCCCAGAACCATACATTTTGAGATGCTGACAAACTGAGCTGGGAATTATTTTAGGAGTTTGGTAAAGAGCTTGGAGCGAGCCATCTCACATGTGAGCTCTTCGCGCTTGGGAATTGGATAGTGCTCCCTCATGATATTGCGATTTAGATCCTTGGGATCAATGCAAATTCTCAATTCGCCGGAAGGCTTTTTTATACATACCATGGAACTGACCCAGTCGGTCGGTTCCGTGACTTTGGAAATCACTCCTTGGTTCTGGAGGTACTGCAGCTGCTACTTGAGGCGGTCCTTAAGGGGCGCTGGGACCCTGCGAGGTGCGTGCACCACAGGCGTGACATTCGGTTTTAATAAAATCTTGTAGGTTGTTATTGAAAATATGGAAAGATTTGTCATTTGAAACATGGAAATCTGGCAATATCTGGTCTGAGAGAAACATGAGAGGATACAGGGAAAGATCCCACAAAGGGTTAACAGCAGCTGCAAAGAGCAGGATTGTAAAATGCAGATATCCTTGGACAAGCAGGCTTAGCAAACACACAGGATTTTGAATGAAGCCAAAAACAATGGCCCACACCTTCATTGAAAGTAACTATCTTAGTAATCATCAGGAAAAGCAGGGATGATAGTTTCAGTTGAGCTAGGTGATAAATGTCAACCTTTGAAGTTATAACCAAGTGGATTTTTAGCATACAGCTAAAAGCAATGTTTCACACCTTCATTGAAAGTAACTATCTTCGTAAGCAGCTATAAAGGATGAGGTTCAGTTGAATTTGGTGACAATTCTAGGTGTGAAATTTTGCTAATACCGGGTAAATTAAAGAAAACTGGAGACTTATCAGTCTACGAGAAACATATTTCAAAGCCAAAATCAAAGTCAAAATTATGAGCTGAGGACACAATTGGAAAATAAAACTATAGAAATGACAGGAACCAAACCAAAATTCACACCTCTATTGAAGTCAAAGCATTTTGAACATCACAAAGGAAACAATGTAATCAGATCTATGCGATGAGGTTATGTCAAAATGAATACTTAGTTGGATTAGAATGTTTAGATCAAAGATACTTTTTACAATCAAAGAAAATCAAGAGTTACTTTACAATAAAGTCATAAAAACTTAATAACTGTTAGAAAGAGAATATAAACCCAGAGACCAGATCAGGAACTACCAGAACCAGAACTCAGAGGCAGAGAAGCAGAGAAGAGAAGCAGCTCAGAGTCAGATTACAGTCAGCTCGGCCATGAGAAAGGGACAGGGCAAAGCAGCCAAGCTAAAATAGCTAATACATCTAAGGAAGACTATAATTTTAAGAGGAGGCAGAGTCAGCTCAGAGTCAGATCAGAGATAGCCAGCAGAGTCAGCTCTCATAGCTCGGTACATGGGAAAGATAGGACACAGCAACCGAGCTAACCAGCGAGTACATCTAAAGAAGACCAGACTTTAAAAAGAAGATTGATTGTCAAGTTGGGCCTGAAGGTCCCTTCAACCAACCAGAAGGATCCAGAAGCAAGATCTTTTTACCTTTCTGTAAAGAAAGTAATTGAAGCTTTTAAAAGAAAAAATATAATAATAAAATAACTTAATTTAACCTGAAATAGTGGTTATTCCAAGTCTACTTTACTTACTTAGCAATGCGTGACCCAGGAGCGATGCTACTAAGTGATAAGTAGATGAAATCTTCGGTGAAGGTATGGGTTATACCGGGGGATAACTTGAAAATATAGTTTGACCTGAATAGCACCCACTGAAGCCTGCATCGGAGTCAGGGAGTGAGAATCCCTGATCACCATTTAGAATGTCGGCCCTTTTTGGTATAGGGGGACTTCTAAGAACAGTGGTGAGTTTTCACCAACAAGGTGTAAGGAAGCGTGCCCATGCCCTCTAAGACATCGTGGTACTGGTTGATAATGGCGTCGAGCTGCACCCTGATGTCGGTGTCCTGAAAGGCAGACACATCAGCAGGAGAGAGAGAGTGAACTCTCTGAACTAGGTTCAACAGTTTGCATGCCTGCGCGCCAAGCTGGGAGGCTTTCGAGGAGCCCACGATTTCAAAGGGAAGGATGGCTTTGCGTGACCTGTGCATCACTTCAAGTTGGCATGAGCCGCTGGCAGCAATGGCATTGCCATTATAATCTCATAGCTGGCAGGCTGATGGCAGGATGGCTGGTTTGACACGAAGGCTTTGGAGGTCAGACCGCGCAATGAGATTGGCGGAGGCACCAGTGTCCAGGCGGAATCGTATTTGGGGCCGGTTGACCGTAAGGGTGGCACACCACTCATCGTCCGGATCGATGCAGTATACTGATAGAGGCTGGATTCTTTGCTTCGGGGACACCCTGTTTTTTGTAATGATACCGACTCGAAAAGGCGCCTTCGGGTCCTCGGTGTCAATATCGGGTAGCAGGTCCGAATTGGGCTGGGGGTTGAATGGCCCGGACATTCCTGCGAGGCTGGCTGGAGCGACGAGAGTTAGCAGGCTGAGCTAATCTGCATAAAGCAGCATAGTGGCCATGTTTGCCACATCGCAGGCATCGTCGGGATTTTGGCAGGACATTGCCGCTTTAAGTGGGCGGAGCTACAGTTGCCGCACATTGTAGCGTCAGTACGTTCGCTACGCCACCGCGCATGTTCAGTGCGGTCGTACGTGGTGCGCGCCTGCACAGTACGTTCGCCGGCGTCGCCGTCCCCTCGTTCGGTGCGCACAAGCGCGGGAGTCCGCGAAAAGCGCGCAAAATGGCCGCCCTCTTCCAGGCTGAGGCCCTGGAATTGCTTGATTGCTTGGACCCGTTCTGCCTCGTGGGGACCTTGCCGTTCCGTTTCAGCCGCTTGGATGTGGAAATACCAACTAGTGGCGTGTTCGTGTAGCACGCAGGTCTCGATGGCGGTCGCTAGGGTGAGCTGCTTCACCGCGAGGAGCTGCTAGCCTAGGGGGTCCGACTGAAAACCGAAAGCGATCTGGTCGCGTATCATGGAGTCGGAGGTGGGCCCGTAATTACAGGACTGCGCAAGGATGCGGAGGTGGGAGAGAAAGGACTGGAAAGGTTCATCCTTACCCTGCAAACGCTGTTGGAATACATAGCGCTCAAAACTTTCATTATGCTCGATGTTGCAGTGACTGTCAAACTTAAGGAGGCCAGTCTTGAATTTGATTTATCGTCACCATCAGCAAAGGTGAGAGAATTGAAAATGTGGATGGCATGTTCCCCGGCCGTGGATAGGAAGAGAGCGATCTTCCTGGTGTCTGAGGCAGCTTCCCGGTCTGTGGTTTCCAGGTAGAGCTGGAAGCGCTGTTTGAATATCTTCCAGTTGGCCCCCAGGTTACCGGTGATGCGGAGCGGCGGCGGCGGGCGGACGCTGTCCATTTTGCAGGATGACTGTATGCTGGCGGAAGGCAGATCACTTGCAGGTAGGCCTAAGAAGTTCTAACATCCCTCAACTGCTGGTACCATGATGTGTTGGGTGCTCTGGATCCGTGGAACACATACAGACCACCAACACTTAAAATAGTACAACACTACTTTATTAAGTTACAAACCGTTGAACATACTTTCACTGTGGGTTAACACGATGTTAGATTAAACTAAAGACCTATGTCTGTCCTAACCAGTCTATGCACTCAGCACATGGTGAAGATCTGTGCTGTAAGCTGTAAGCTCTGTCCTTCTGAGAGGCTGTATCCCGAATGAGCGGGAACTCTGATGCCCCCTGTCTCAACACTGGGATAATTGGAGGGAGGGATTCTCCAAATACTGGTTTCAGTTTTGCATTAGGAGGAACAGAAAGATCAGGTCAGTATTTTACTCTCGGTAGGGGCCATAGCAGATGATGTCATTGCAAGGCAGAGTGTCAATGAGGAGGTCCTCCAGCCATTCGATTCGTATTCAGTGTTTGAACAAAATTGACCATTGAGCGAGCGGAATTTATTAAGAGGAGGCAAAAACCAGAGGAATCTGTGGCCGTATTTATAAATGACCTGCGCAGACCAGCGGAGAACTGTGAATATGGGATCCTCAGAGATGAATTAATGTGTGATTTTGATGTGAGGTCTTAGATTAAACCTTTTCACATCTTTTGCAAACAAGAGAAAATTTAACTCTCACAAACCAAGCTTAGGAAGCTAAACAGAATGGTTGTTCGTGGGGTAAGTGACGTCCCTTGCACAAAATGAGTGAAGCCATCCATTATATTGGGCAGAAAAGGGAAAGCACAGTGATGCAAAAACCGGCAAAATCAGGAAAAAGCAGGCCAGCTGCTATCTAGAGATGTGCTCAGTGTAGTAGAGGGACCCAGCATATGCGAGAAGGATGCCCAACAGTGGGAGCAGAATGCCACAGCTGAGCAAAGTACAGACATTTCAAAATAACCTGCAAAGTTCCTGTAGCTCATCAGAAGAAAGAAACAGAAATGTTACGACTGGTGAGGACTGGATGTTAGGACTTGCCATTTCATTCCCAAACCTCAATTGAGCGTCACAAGACTTTTTGGGAATTTCTAAGGATGAAGGTATGATTTCAGTTAACCCCTGACGTGCTGACTGCAAAGATCTCAGTCCAATACGTTTCCGTGATTTTAATCCAAAGCGGTTCGTTTTTACTGAGCTAAAATCCCACCCAGAAAAATAAATTTAACAGTTATTTAAAAGGTAAACACACATTCTTACCGTTGCAACACACACAGACAAATGGGAAAAATAGAGAATTCACTGTTTATGAACACTTTGCTGTTGTTCAAGGCTGAGGACATGCTGGAAATGCTGCTTTGAGATTTTGAAGTGTTTTACAGATTTCTCTATTGGTTGAGCGGATACAGCATATGCAGGGAGAGTTCCTATTGATTGAAATTCTCTATCCCTGTGATGTATGCCAAAATGCACCAGAGATAGGACTCTGAGCTTGCGAACAGCAGGGTAAGAGAGTGATGGTGTTACTTCTTCATTTGCAGACTTCTTCTTCGAAACTCTTAAAAGTAAGCAGGTTGTTATAATAAATGACATTTCAAAATGGTGATTCAGGTCACATAACCTCTCTCACTATAATGATTTCAGACGGCAATTGATTTGCTCGTGGCTGGACAGACCTTTGCAATTGTAGTCTAAATTTTTAGGTCCTGCTTTTCAATCTGCTGCCTCATTTCTTAAATTCCTCTTTCTATCTATGTCGTTGGTACCAGTGCCTTCAGTCGTTTCTTGATACCACGTGGAGTGAATAGAATTGGCTGAAGATAGACATCTGAGCTGCTGGGGACATCTGGGAGTGGCCAAGTTGGATCTGGCTGAAAATTGTTGCGAACACATCAGCTCTGTCTTTTTAAAAAAATAATCTTTATTCTCACAAATGGGCTTACATTAACACTGCCATGAAGTTACTGTGAAAAGCCCCTAGTCGCCACACTCTGGTGCCTGTTCAGATACACTGAGGGAGAATTCAGAATGTCCAAATTACCTAACAGCACGTCTTTCGGGACTTGTGGGGGGAAACGGGAGCACCCGGAGGAAACCCACGCAGACACGGGGAGAACGTGCAGACTCCACACAGACAGTCACCTGAGGCCGGTATTGTACCTGGGTCCCTGGTGCTGTGAGGCAGCAGTGCTAACCACTGTGCTACCATGCCACCCGGGGACATGTAACAAATATTGTAAATGTTAACTGTAACTGTGAATGCCGTGAATGACATACAGTGTTAGAAGCAACTTATGCAATGTCAACTTTGAATGGTCATAAAAGCACTTTTACATATGTATGAATAAAGTATAGTTTTAGAAAGATCAATATTAATTATTTTCAATTTTCATAATCCATTCTGAGGTGAAATCCTTATTCTTCACTAATTTCTGTGTTAAATTTTTGACTATTACCCATTGTTCTCCAGCTCTCTATGTGTTTTAGTCAGTCCAATAAAATAATTCATCTTCTCTTACCCGTTCAAATGTTTTGCAACATCAATCTCTCTCCTCAGTATGAAATGTTTTCACATAAGCTGCCTTGTATTTCAATCATTAACTGTTGTTATTTTGAATGTTCAGTGTTTGCAGTATTTTGTCTTTAAATCATGTGAATAATTTGTGCTTTAGATCTCTGTATGTTTGACATTGAAGGGGGTATGATAGGGTCATGGTTGAGGGGGTGTGATAGGGTCATGGTTGAGGGGGTGTGATAGGGTCATGGTTGAGGGGGTGTGATAGGGTCATGGTTGAGGGGGTGTGATAGGGTCATGGTTGAGGGGGTGTGATAGGGTCATGGTTGAGGGGGTGTGATAGTGTCATGGTGGAGGGGGTGTGATAGGGTCATGGTTGAGGGGGTGTGATAGGGTCATGGTTGAGGGGGTGTGATAGGGTCATGGTTGAGGGGGTGTGATAGGGTCATGGTTGAGGGGGTGTGATAGGGTCATGGTTGAGGGGGTGTGATAGGGTCATGGTTGAGGGGGTGTGATAGGGTCATGGTTATGTTGCTGGACCCGTATTCCAGAGAACTGAACTAAGGATTTGGGAATATGAATTCAACTTCCACCATGGCAGTTGGGAAATTAAAATTTTGTTAAAAATGCAGTATCAGAATAGATTAACATGGGTGGAATTTCTAGGTGGCAGACGTCTCGCAAGCCAGCTGGAGAGCCAGATAGAAGCTCATGTCACCTGTTTATGGGAAGACCGGCCCCATTAAGTACAAATCAGGCACTTAACTGGGCAGCAGCGGGCCTTCCACATGTCAAGGACCTTGGAGACCACCCCTGGGTGCCGGTGCTCCACAACCCTAGCCGTCTCACGGAAATGCCCTCCGTGCCTTTTTGCACTGCGCGGAGGGGTTTCCTGCACAGTCTGCTGCTGCACACCTCCCACCTTGTCCTCGCCCGCCGTCCGTACACGATTTGGTGCGTCTCGTTACTGTCCAGCGGCAGAGTTCCCCACTGGAGTTCCCTCCACAGAGGTGTCCTCCCACTAAAAGTTGGGGAGCTGGGGTGGAGAGTGATGCACGCGGCAGTACCATGCAATTCTCGGCTGAACCAGTTCAGGGCCTCCCCAGTGACGTGCCACTTTTGCGGCCTGGTGGAGTCCGTGAGCCACACGTATGTTGAATGTTCTTGGTTGCACCCCCTCAGTTTCTTGACAACATTGTTGTTGTATTTTTGTTTGCACTTCAGCCTCACGCTCCTGATCTACGGGCATCCGGCATAGAGGGGAGGAGGGGGGGAGGAGGGGGACGGGGGACGGGGGGGGGGGGGGGGGGGGAGGAGGAGGGGGACCTCCTCGTGAACTTGCTCCTGGGCCTGGCGAAGCTTGCCATAAGCAGATCCAGGCAGCAGGCAACAGAGGGGGTTGTTCAACTGGACTGTCTGCCCCTCTTCTGCGGCTTCATTCACGGCCGGATCTCCCTGGAGAATGAGAACGCGGTGTCCACGGGCACACTCAAGGCCTTCCATGCTCGGTGGGCACCACAGGGGTTGGATTGTTTCATTGACTCCACTTTTCACATTTTGATTTAATGTTTTTAAGTTTCCCTTCCAATTTGTTGTTTTGGGGCTGTGCTCCATTTGTATTTTAGGAGCGACCCCTTTTAATTTATCTCTCAGTTAATTTCTGTCCTTCAACTTAGTTGATTGACCTCAAAATACATCAAGGTCCAGCCCACCAAGAGCTTCCAATCAGTCAGACGCCAGCAGCTCTTCATTGCTCAGCATTGCTACCAGGGAGATGGTGGCTGTTGTTGGTAGTGCACCCAGCCAAAGTTCAGGATTACCAAGGGAGGGGGAGAGTGGGGTGGGTGTCGTGGAGTGGGGGGAGGGTAGAGGGGAGAGTCAAAGGCAGGGGGGGCTGGCTCTCAGCGGGCTCCCACTTTCTGATACTGAACCTCTTGGCCTTTGAAAACTCCCCATCGGAAGGCCGCAAGTTTGTTTTTCATGCTTCACACATGGTGAATCACCCACCCAGTGGATGGACACCAGCATGGTAGGACGAGGCCTTTAAGTGCAACAAGCATTCATTTCCCATTTTAGGGCCTTAATTAGCGGCCAGGGAGGCTTTCCCATCATGCACCTAGTTGGGGTAGAGGCAGGAAGGCTGCAGGGTCCCGACTGATTAAGTGCCTCCCCCCCCCGCCCCCCCCCCCCCCCTCCAACCCCCCCCCCCAACACCAGACTCACCATGGGCGAGGGCACTAAAAACCATCCATGAAACTACTGGACTGTGAGGACAAATTCCATCCACTTCTTCTGATAAAACACCATTATCCTGAAACATTCACACTCTCCACAGATACCAATAAGCTGCTGAGTATTTTTAGCATTTTCTGTTTTCATTCCTCGTTCAACCGTGACCTGTTGGGAAGGAAATCTGCCGTCCTTATCCGGTCTGGCCTATGTGTGACTCGAGACACACGCACAGAAATGTGGTGAACTCTTAACTGCCCCTGAAATGGCCAAGCAAACCACGCAGTTGTATTTCAAGATGGCAGTTAACAACCACCTCCTCAATGGCAATTGTGGTCTTGGTCAAAGAATAATAATCATTATTATTGTCACAGGTAGGCTTGCATTAACACTGCAATGAAGTTATTGTGAAAAGCCCCTAGTCGCCACACTCCGGCGCCTGTTCGGGTACACAGAGGGAGAATTCAGAATGTCCAATTCACCTAACAGCACGTCTTTCGGGACTTGTGGGAGGAAACCGGAGCACCCGGAGGAAACCCACGCAGACACGGGGAAAAGGTGCAGACGCCACGAAAACAGTTGTCATAATATACACCAGTATATCATGGTGCAGACACACACACACACACTGATGGACATGCAGTGGGACCAATCAGCATACACAACACCGCAGCCAATCACCAGTGAGAGCACACGCACTATAAAGACAGGGGACAGGAGAATTCCCGCTCATTCTAGTAGCAGCCAGCTCGGAGCACAGAGCTCACAGCCTGCAACATAGACATTCACCATGTGTTGAGTGCATCACCTGCACTAGGACTAGGCAAGGATCAACAGTTAAAGCTGGTATTACATTTACCCACAGTTCAAGTATGTTAAGATAGTTAACCATACAATAAAATAGAGTTGC
Organism: Scyliorhinus torazame; assembly: GCF_047496885.1. Lineage (NCBI taxonomy): Eukaryota > Metazoa > Chordata > Chondrichthyes > Carcharhiniformes > Scyliorhinidae > Scyliorhinus > Scyliorhinus torazame. The sequence goes on from NC_092719.1 coordinate 3,424,805, forward strand.
ACCACTTCCAGTGTTGGTGACCTGTTTGTGATCCAGAACACCCAACACATCAACAGTGACCCAAGCCAGGTTTCGAACCTGGGACCCTGGTGCTGTGAAGCAACAGTGCTAACCACTGTGTTACCGGGCCGTCCCCATAAAGGATTTTAAAAAAACTTGTATTGTGATCAAGGAGCCAGGTAATTGTTTACAGCTGGTCAAAACCCAATATTTAATAAAAGTTTAATAATGAGTATGTATTTAATAGGTCTTGTGATATTTAATTCATGAGCTGGCTGACTTCCAGAATTCAACAAGTGGTTTTGACCTTTTGAACTTGCTTTTCCTAAGTTTGAAAGCAAAGAAATGTTTGCAGATTCATAGTTCATCTCTACATTGTAGAAAGGTCACACTCACTGATTCAGTGCCAGGCACCAAGTCCTTTGAGGGCCCGCCTGCCACATGCCACCTTGAATACAGAAGATTTCGAACAGTTTGATTTGGGAAACCAGTTTCAAAGATACCAACACCAGTACAACCTGGTGATGTGCTGAAATGATCACAGCTTCTCATTCCGACAGTGTAGCTGACAACAAAACATTTGAAAAGGTAATCTTTTATTCATATCTTGTTGCCAAATGAAAATTCATAACTTAGGTCTGTGGCGCTGTGAAATGAATAGCATTTGAGATTGGTGCACGGAGCTGCTTTCAGGCACCACTGCACGGGAGGGGGTTGGGCAACTCGGGGAGGGAAAGTTGCAATGCTGCAAAATCTGGCGAGTTTCACAAGGAAATATCTGAACACATTGCGTCAATGCATCTAACAAAAGATTTTTTCATCTGTTCATTATAAAATGCTGTCTTGTTTGCTGAACAGGAGAAACCCATCGAAAGCTTAATGAGGTTCAACATTATGCACATCTTAATTCCAATGTGTTCAGTTACATTGACATCTCCCTCATAAACTCTAAATGGCAGGCATTGCTTCCTTTTAAAACCAGAGGGATTTTTAAGCAGTGCGTCCATATGGTCCTAATTACTGTGATAGACTCCACCTCTGTCATTAGCAGAACAGTCCCAGCTGAACCTCATTTAACCATCGCTGCAACATGTTAATAGCTGCATCAACTGAGGTAGCCACTCTGTAAATAAAAACTTTAATTGCTGGGCTCCTGTTGAGCTGTAAAACAATCCGGCTGTTCAGCAACTCCTTGTGACACTTTAAACCTCGATAGAACCCAAATGTAAGCAGCATTTGAAAAGATACTTCATAAAGTCTTTTATTTTGACTTATTCATGGTCTTCAGTTCTGAAAGCTCTAAACGTTAAGCCAGCGCGCCAGTCCGCCCAGCGACTGGAAATTCCCACCCGATGTCAATGGATCTTTTTTCATAGTCCGCTTCCATCTTGCGCCGGGCGGAGCAGTAGAATCCAGCCCTAGGTATTGTTTGGGAAATCTGGTAGGGTGTTTCCCCCCGTTTCTTTTGGGTGAGGTGCAGACCTCGAGTCACCCACAATTTTAGTACTTTTTTTGTCCCTTGGGGAGTTCCTTGTGGGGGTGGATTCTCGCTGCACCACGTTCACCCTGCAGACATGGACATTATCCTCCACCCCCACTAAGCGAGGTCACCCCGCTGTAGGGTCGCTGAGGCCCTCCCCTTTCAGGACTGCCAATCCCCCCCTTTCAGGACCCCCCCCCCCAACCATTATAAAGCCCCTTCATACCCCATCACCTCCTTTTCATGGGCATTGCCTCCTCAGGCATTGACCCTTGACATTGCCAACCTGGCACTTGGGCAATCCCCTGGGCACCATGGCAGTGCTAAACAGGCATCCTGGCAGTACCAGGTTGGCACTGCCTGGGGTCCAGGAGGAGTGCCAGGTTACTGCCCAGCCCTGTCCCTGACCACCCGGGGGCTCTAGTGGGCACCAAGACCTCCAAGAGGCCCTCACACCTGGTTTGCTCTTGTGGAGACCATTGCCAATCGTCACCTGGTTGAGGCCTCGCCGATGCGGTCGGCGACTCTCGTGTGCCGGGAGAATGCGGCCTCAAACAGCCACGTATATTTAAATGAGCCTAATGGTTTATTTAAACATAATTACCTGGATCACACCCAGTGAGGCCATGATCCAGATTGTGCCAGGTGCCGTGGGTCGGGAGACCAGCCTGGATCGCTGCCGGCCGCAACGCCCAACATTTTCAATCTGTTTTCAATCATTTACAATCAGCTTTTGAAATAAAATAATAAAAACACAGCATTAACACTTTACGAATTATACTTTCATTTGTTGATACAGTTTGCTTCTATCGATTGCATATCCAAAGTTATTAATGTTTAATGTTCCATGAGGACTTTATAATTACCCCTTTAATGAAGTTATGATGGTTCCCTGACAGGAGGGGTTGCGGGAGCTTCAACAAGGTTTTCCAGGGAAATCTGTTTCTCTGGTGGAGAATTCATCTACTGGATTTTTTTGACTTCTTTGTTGGAGAACACCCAGAAGCAGTCATAAACCAATGATGCCGTTGAATTTCCTGAACCACTCCTTGAAAACTGCTCTAAAGTCTGGACTGAAACATAGAACATAGAAAATACAGCACAGAATAGGCCCTTCGGCCCACGATGTTGTGCCGAACCTTTGTCCTCGATTAATCATAGATTATCATTGAATTTACAGTGCAGAAGGGTTAGGGTTAGAATTCATCACGATAGCTGTGCTGGTTTCCCTCAGCACACAAATCTGCTGTCATCAGGCTGCCACGCTAGACTTGCCGCTGAATAGAAGTTCCTTTTCTATTCCTGCTGCTCGTGCACTAATCTAGCCATCCATTGAAAGAAAGAAGAGATGTACATAATGTATCAAGAGAAAGTTTTTTTTTTAAATTTAGAGTACCCAATTCACTTTTTCCAATTAAGGGGCAATTTAGCGTGGCCAATCCACCTGCCCTGCACATCTTTGGGTTGTGGGGGCGAATGTGCAAACTCCACACGGACAGTGACGCAGAGCTGGGATCGAACCTGGGACCTTGGCGCCGTGAGGCAGCAGTGCTAGCCACTGTGCCACCGTGCTGCCCTGTATTAAGAGAAAGTTGACCCGAACACATTGGGAACTTCAACCAGATTAAAGACTTACGCCCGATCTCCAATTGTCTGAATGATGCAGTTTGTTCGGTAGCTCCAGATGTCTCCTTAACGGTGTCTGCATTTACCTGAAATATAATAATAATAATCTTTATTGTCACAAGTAGGCTTACATTAACACTGCAATGAAGTTACTGTGAGAATCCTCTCGTCGCCACACTCCGGCGCCTGTTCGGGTACACAGAGGGAGAATTCAGAATGTCCAAATTACCTAAGCACGTCTTTTGGGAGTATCTACATTTAGATAAAACCCCGATTCACACCCAAAACAAAAAATTTGTAAAAGTCTCAAGAGACCACAGCGGGTGTGCATTAGGATGAAATAAATACCTTTGTACCGCATATTTCATTATATTGCTTTTTGCATTTTGGGAAAGGCATTGCAATGATAGATTCCCCTTCTGCTCATTTTGTCTAAAAACCTGAAGCCTTCGACACAACAAAGATTCTCAGTCAGAAAGTGTAGGACACACAGTCTGAGGATTCCGGCAGCCTGTGTACAAGTTGTTAGTAATGTTCATCAAAACCCAGGTAGATATTTAAGTTGGACAACCCCTTGTAATGTGAATGGAGCACACAGACCGAACCAAAGAAAAGTCAGGTTGTACTCAAACCGTGAGCTCTGTTTCTCTCCCACTGTCCTGCTGAGATTTTTCATCACTTTCTGCTTTTATTTGACACGGCCACAGTTCCCAGTAAGGGGCTCTTTCCCTCTTCCCTTCTGTTTTCCCCTTTCACACTTACCAATTCTTTGCTCCCTCTCCATTTCGCTTTACTTCCTGCAGCAGAAAAACTCTCAGTCGTCCACAGGCTGTGGTTCTTCATCCTCTGCTTGTGGTCCAGGTTCTGGCTCCTGCCACCAGTCTCCCAGTGTGTTGCACAGTCATTATAGAGTCAGGGAGCTCCTATCTGCCAGGTCACACAACAATACCAAGATATTTGATCAATATTTACTCCCTTCTGACATGTCTTGCATTTGGCTGTCTATCATCATTCTATTCTCTCAACTTTAGTCTTCCATTATTTTAAATCCATTCTCTGGCTTTTATTGCCAGTTCTGAGTTGCTCTGAAGTGACGATGAGTCATCTCCTTGAACCAAGTTAGCTGCACAAAGGTGGCAGATGGAGACTGAGTTCAGCAAGATGGGTTGCTTAAATCAAGGAGTAAAATGTAAATAATCTTTATTGCCACAAGTAGGCTTACATTAACACTGCAATGAAGTTACTGTTAAAATCCCCTAGTCGCCACATTCCGGCGCCTGTTCGGGTACACTGAGGGAGAATTCAGAATTCTCAGCTGGTACGGGAATTGAACCCGCGCTGCTGGCCTCGTTCTGCATCACAAACCAGCTGTCTAGCCCACTGAGCTAAACCAGCCCCTGCTTGGTAAGTGACGGAATTTGGTGCAGTGAGGGTGGAGCTGCTGTTCTGACCTTTTACATTAAAGGAGTCCAAGGCAGGGAGCCAGAGACAGAGAGATCCACGATCTGAAGTTCAGGGGCATTAAGCACGTGTGCAGGTCGGTGAATGGTGAGTTCTAAGTTTTTTTACCTCTAAACTGGGGCGGTAGCAATATAATAGTATTATATTAAAATTATATTGTAAGTAGTTCAATCCATAATAAAACTATAGATTATCATTGAGTGTTATTCTAAACTTGAAATGCTATTAGTTAAGTAAAATAAAAGCAGGCTGGCAGCAGAGCTGATGTGTCACACGCTGGAGCGTGTGAACGCCTGTGTGATCCACCAGAACCTCGTCAGCAGTAAGTGTCTGCAGCTCAAAGAACTTTGGCTCCACTTTGATGAGCTGGGGCCTGAAATTTTGGTCAAGGACAGGAGTACGTGACATAAGAGAGGCAGGAAAAAGATTCAGGATGTAGCAATGGAAGAGCCGTGATCCATGCACAGGTTCAATATTCTGGCAGTTTGTGTGGACGAGAGCAGGGACTGAAGAGTGGATGAGCAAACAGACCGTGGCACTGTACAAACAGAGAAACATGGAAAACAGGAGCAGGAGGAGGATATTTGTCCCTGCTGCACTATTCAATATGTCCATGGCCAATCCTCGATTTCAGCGGCATACTCCAGTCGCTGTCCCGTACCTCTGAATGGGTTTAGAGTTTCTAAATTCATCTGTTTCCTTTGTAAAGATATTCAGCTCCTTGGCTTTCCCAGCCTCAATGTAAAGAATTCCAGACATTCATCACCCACTGAGTGAAGTAATTTCTCCTCATTTCAGTCCTAAATGGTCTACCCCTAAATGGTCTGACACCGTGACCACTTGTCCTGGACCCTCCACCCCCATCCATAGGAAAAAAAATCTCTGCATCTAGTCTCTCCAGCCCTGTCAGAATTTTATACATTTCAATGAGATCCCCTCTCATTCTTCTAAATTTCAGTGGATGTAGGCCCAGGCCACCCAATCTATCCTCGTCCGATAATCCCATCATCCCAGGAATCAGTCTGGTGAAACTTTGCTGCACTCCTTCCATGGCCCATTACTAGAAATCAATGAGTGGCGTGCAGCTACTCTGAAGGGTTTATGCACATGTCACAGATGTTCTCTTTTCAGGAATCGACACTGATGCTTCCAGATAAGTCTTAAAACTGTAGTCTTTTTCATGAACTACCTGAACCATTTTCTTTGCCTTCCTACATTTAATACCTTGCCTTTGGCGACACTAAATTTCTTCATTTACCTTTGTGCAAATAATTCTCTAATTTATGAGCTGCCTCCATCAGTTCGACTGCCTCTTGCACATCGGCCCGAATTCTCCGGTGGTGGGGATTCCCTGCTCCTACTGGCAGCACAAGCCTGCCAGCGGTTTTCCCGGAGGCGTGGGGTGGGTTCAATGGGGATTCCCATTGACAAGCAGTGGGAGTATGGAATACCGCTGCCAGCGAATGCCTTGCCATTGAGAAACACGCGGCTTGGGGACCGGAGAATCCAGCCCATCATGTTTGAATGTGTTGAGTTCCTGAATTTAGCACTTTATGTAAATTAGAACAGTAATATTTCTTAAACTAAACCCTGAGTCACTGCTCTCAGTATTCACCCCAATGCAACATTTCTCCTTAATGAATATTATTCTGAAAATGAGCCGTATCGGACTTGACAGATGCTACCAGACCTGCTGAACTTTTCCAGAACTTTCTTAACTTACTACGAATGAATATTTGTTAAATATTTGAAGCCAGCCCCCCATCCACTCACAAGGCTTATGATAAATCTTCACAGATTTGAGTTTGGCTACAGCCTTTCATGTGGAACTCCGTCAAATGCTTTTCAGACTGACGTCACCACAGCTTCACATGTGTGTGGAGAGGGAGATACAGGAGGGAAAATTGACCAGGATCCACAATGAAGAAACAGATCAAAGTAACATCAGGAAATACATTCTAACAGTCTCTAAAACCAAACAGGTGTAACAGTGGACAGTGTGGGGAATGTTTCTGATGGGATTGTAATCTAGCTAAATGCTTCATCAGCTTGGCTGAATTTCTCCTTAATTTTTAAAAAATTCAGCCATTAATATATAATGGACCTAACACTCAAATAAATGAACTTGTGTACCATAAAAGAGCACAGGTGAATTGGACATTCTGAATTCTCCTTCAGTGTACCCGAACAGGCACCGGAATGTGGCGACTAGGGGCTTTTTACAGTAACTTCATTGCAGTGTTAATGTAAGCCTACTTGTGACAATAAAGATTATGATTATTATGCTTTTTTTTTCTCTTTTTGTAGAGTCTGTTTGATGCAAAATAATATTTATCCTCCACAGTGTGTAAATTAATGCTGCATTTTAAATTTGTTTTGGAACCTTGCTGAGAAGTGGCAGGTGACTTATACAAAGCATTTAGTGGAAATAAATTGCATTTCATCTTTACAAACGGGAGACAATCTGGTCAGACGAGTGGGGTAAACACAGGAACCAAGAGAAAGCAGGGAGTGAAGAGAAATCATCTAATGGCTCTGTTCTCAGGTTGAACAGACAAATACTTGAGTTCAAAAGAGCACCAAACAGCTTTGAATACAGAACAGCTTTGGAAGAGAAGAGAACAAAATGGATGGACTTGTGATCCCTTAGAATTAAGCCACGGATTTTTTTTGAGAAATTCAGGATTTCATTGATTTTCTGATCTACTTGATTTGTCACAAGTGTGTGAACAAGGTTGTGAATGATAACAACGTGACTGAGCAATCAAAATGTCTGGCCGTATTTAAATATCTACATGTAAGCCAATGGATTTGAAAATTTCTATCAGAATTTTGTTGATGACTGTGGAGATAAATGCACCACCCGATAAGGTATCAGAGTCAAACGTACCAACCAAGTCCCACGTTTGTCCCGCATTCTCTGATCTCGCTGGGAGCTGAGGAAACAGCAGTATTGCTGCAGTTGGGATTAACGTCATTGCATGGAGACGGGGAACTATCAGCCGAAATTACGCAGTTAGTCCTGCCGGAAGGTTCCATTGTGCAGATGTTCGGAAATGACGAAGTTACACTCCCAACATTGTCTCACCAGTCATCATCCAGCCCGATGTGAGGAGCGTTTCACTTGGTTGATGTTTCGATGTAAGGTGCACACTAAGAAATCAAAAAGAATAGGGGAGGTTGGAAATGAAGACAAAAATAGACGTTTGTCCAAATCTCACATTTCGCATCAATTCATCATTTGACCCCTTTTACACGTGTCTTTATCACAACATCCTGATTTTTCATATTTCTCACCATTTTCTAAATATGGTAAAAGCATCGGTCTGTTCCGAATGGGTAAACACAGCATACAACTGAGTTTGATAAATCACTTTAGAACTGAACACTGTCATTAAGAAAATTCATCCCATTTTCCCCAGTTTCAATGTATCAGTGGATTATTTTGTTGGATACAAACTGGACACATGGGCCTTGATTTGTAACGCCTCCTGCCTGTCAGTTACTGGGAAAGTGAGTGGCTAAAATAATGGGTATCAGGGGCGTCATTCTCCGTTCCCCCGCCGGGTTGGAGAATCGCCGGGGGCTGCCGTGAATCCCTCCCCCGCCGGTTGCCGAAGTCTCCGGCACCAGAGATTCGGCGGGGGCGGGAATCGCGCCGCGCCGGTTGGCGGGCCCCCCCGCTCGATTCTCCGGCCCGGATGGGCCGAAGTCCCACCGATAAATTGCCTGTCCCGCCGGCGTAAATTAAAGCACCTACCTTACCGGCGGCGTGGGCGGGCTCTGGGGTCCTGGGGGGGGCACGGGGCGATCTGACCCCGGGGGGTGCCCCCACGGTGGCCTGGCCCGCGATCGGGGCCCACCGATCCGCGGGCGGGCCTGTGCCGTGGGGGCACTCTTTCCCTTCCGCCTCCGCCACGGTCTCCACCATGGCGGAGGCGGAAGAGACTCCCTCCACTGCGCATGCGCGGGAAACTTTCAGCGGCCGCTGACTCTCCCGCGCATGCGCCGTCCCGACATGTCATTTCCGCGCCAGCTGGCGGGGCAACAAAGGCCGTTTCTGCCAGCTGGCGGGGCGGAAATTCCTCCGGCGTCGGCCTAGCCCCTCAATGTTGGGGCTCGGCCCCCAAAGATGCGGAGCATTCCGCACCTTTGGGGCGGCGCGATGCCCGTCTGATTGGCACCGTTTTGGGCGCCAGTCGGCGGGCATTGCGCCGTTTCAGGAGAATTTCGCCCCAGATATCCCACCAATCCCACATCCATCCCTGGAAAGTCCCGGTATTAACTAACCATTTTGAACAGGAAACTCAGACACCATCAGGGAAGGCTGGTAATTAGGGATGGACAATCAAACACTGGCCTTTCCGGGGATGCTCACATCCCATGTGTGAAAAAAGGGGAATTCAGTTTTAAAGTACGAGCAGTGGGATGTTCCCGCTGGTGGGATGTTCTGGTCCCACCGATGGAGCACCGGTTTCCTGGCGTCGAGGGGTGCAGTCAATGGGAAACCCCGGCGGCACCAGAAAATCTCGCCAGTGGCCTGCCTCCGCCGCCGGAAAACATACGGCGGTGTGGACGGTAAATCCCGCCCGCAGATTGGGTTCATTATCATCAGGACCTGGTCTGCAATATCAACCATTATACTGAGCAGAAAGGTGGAGGTATCAGGCTGGTTCCCTCACCTTCCACTGCATCTCTTCCAGCCACAGCAAAACATACCCACCCTTCGGTGGAGATGACAGACAGACTCCTCCCACTTCACCCCAACTGCGACTCTGTTCCCAAGTCCCCTCCCCCTCCCAATCATGGCCATAAAAATAGTAAAATAAGGGCCCATGGTATTCGAGGCAAGGTACTAACATGGATTGACAATTGGCTGTCAGGCAGAAGGCAGAGAGTTGGGATAAAAGGTTCTTTTTCGGAATGGCAACCGGTGACGAGTGGTGTCCCACAGGGTCCAGTGTTGGGGCCACAGCTGTTCCCTTTATATATTAACGATCTAGATGACGGGACTGGGGGCATTCTGGCTAAGTTTGCCGATGATACAAAGATAGGTGGAGGGGCAGGTAGTATGGAGGAGGTGGGGAGGCTGCAGAAAGATTTGGACAGTTTAGGAGAGTGGTCCAAGAAATGGCTGATGAAATTCAATGTGGGCAAGTGAGAGGTCTTGCACTTTGGAAAAAAGAATAGAGGCATGGACTATTTTCTAAACGGTGACAAAATTCATAATGCTGAAGTGCAAAGGGACTTAGGAGTCCTAGTCCAGGATTCTCTAAAGGTAAACTTGCAGGTTGAGTCCGTAATTAAGAAAGCAAATGCAATGTTGTCATTTATCTCAAGAGGCTTGGAATATAAAAGCAGGGATGTACTTCTGAAGCTTTATAAAGCATTAGTTAGGCCCCATTTAGAATACTGTGAGCAATTTTGGGCCCCACACCTCAGGACGGACATACTGGCAATGGAGCGGGTCCAGCGGAGATTCACACGGATGATCCCAGGAATGGTAGGCCTAACATACGATGAACGTCTGAGGATCCTGGGATTATATTCATTGGAGTTTAGGAAGTTGAGGGGAGATCTAATAGAAACTTACAAGATAATGAATGGCTTAGATAGGGTGGACATAGGGAAGTTGTTTCCATTAGCAGGGGAAACTAGGACCCGGGGGCACAGCCTTAGAATAAAAGGGAGTCACTTTAGAAAAGAGATGAGGAGAAATTTCTTCAGCCAGAGAGTGGTGAGTCTGTGGAATTCATTGCCACAGAGGGCGGTGGAGGCCGGGACGTTGAGTGTCTTTAAGACAGAAGTTGATAAATTCTTGATTTCTCGAGGAATTAAGGGCTATGGAGAGAGAGCGGGTAAATGGAGTTGAAATCAGCCATGATTGAATGGTGGAGTGGACTCGATGGGCCGAATGGCCTTACTTCCGCTCCTATGTCTTATGGTCTTATGGTCTTATACCATTTCAGTGTAATATTGAAGAAGTTATTGGTTGCCTGAGAGTAATCACATAGTTTTTTTCTGCATTAAGATTATGGATGAGTTTTGAAACCCTTCTAACTGAACATCAAGAATGTCACTCAATTCCCACCCAAATCTCGCTTCCCCTTCCACTCGGTCCATCCAAGAGCCGATGCAGACTCGATGGGCCAAATGGCCTCCTTCTGCACTGTAAATTCTGTGATAATCCTCCACTCTAGTGGTTCACTTGGGTTAGCATTTTAGCATGCTGGTCAATCCTGATCTGCCTTTCAAACCTCACCTTAAATCCCTCTTGAAGACCATTCTCTTCGCCCTTCACAGCCTCAGACACCTCCCTATATCAGCCCATTTCTCAGAATTTGTAGACGTCAGGAACACAGAAACCGAATATGCTTCAAGAAATGCTTCAGAAAACTACCGTTCAGAGTCATCAAATAAATACACCACTCCAACTCTCACTGACTCCGCCATAATAAACACACCACTCCAACTCTCACTGACTCCGCCATAATAAACACACCACTCCAACTCTCACTGACTCTGCCATAATAAACACACCACTCCAACTCTCACTGACTCCGCCATATCAATAAAATGTGATTAAAAATATCATTAATGACCCCTTTTTTAAGTTAATAGTTTATTCAAACATAAAGAAATACCTCACGTTGAACGATAAGCATTCCAAATCTAAATAAAAATTCTCGAATCAGAAAAGTCAAGCCAGCCAAAGGTTAGAATGCTTTGCTCAGCAAAATTGGTGTCTTTCCGTTTGCTCTTTGAAAGAACTCCATTTGGACCTTCAAAAATGCTGTGAGGCAGAATTTAATAAGGGGCAGACTGTGTGAAAATGGTTCACAGGGAGGTCCGATTATTTCCTGCTTTTCCTCCTCTGAAGGCGTTTGACGACTGACTTCTCCGGTTACTGTTCAAACTCAGAGAGTCCTGACACGTTCTGTGGAAAATGCAACCGCTGCTTCCAGCGCTGGAACCACTTTGTAGTTTTACTATGAGTCATCCTTCACTAAAACACATCCTTTGTTTGCATTGAGCTGCTGTCAAGATAGGAATTTACTAACAGAATGAAAATATCAGTTTAATATGTTTGGTTGAAATTGTGGTGTTGGGTGCTCTGGTGCACAGATGAGCCAACACAGTTGTATGTGGTACAACTCTATTTTATTTTAACTCTTATAACACAGTTCGTTCTGGATACTCTGCACGTGCTGTCTCCCTGAGTGTGTTTGGTAACAGATCTGTCCTGGTCTGCCTCTGCAGCTAATACTGACCACCGGGGGTCGTGTCTGTGCTTTTATATCTTTCTGTCATTGGTTGTGGTGTTGTGTGTTCTGATTTGTCTGTTGGTGTGTCTATCATGATGTGTGTGTTTGAATATCATGACATCCCCCCTTTTTACAAAGATATGTGCCTACGTGGTTATAAATATAATTGTGTCGTGAGTGCATCTAAGAGTGTGTGTGTGTGTTGTGTACAGCGTGTGTATATGACGTAACTATTTACATGGGGCGATGTCGGGTGCGTCACACTAACAAGGTTGTACCATAACAAAACTTGGATACGAGAGAAAAAAAAAACGTGAACATTGGTCTGGTCAGACGATATCTGGAACAATAAACAACAACAGGTTATAATACAGAAGTGTTTGACTTTTTGAACGTATGAACAGCGTTACAAGTCCAGTCTAATGGGTGACCGCCTCAAGAATGGGCTGGTCCTCAAGCCGGTTCAGCTGTGGAGATTTGGGGTCACACTGGTTCACCTTGGACTGTTGGGAGGTGATGCTGTTGCCGAAGTCTCTACTTTACCATTTGTTGTACTTCGTGCAGTGCTTGGTTTTTTCATTCGTGCAAATATAACATTCAACATCTTTGTTAGTGGTGCCTTGGCTGTGGTTTGGTTCTGGTGGCGATGGAAGGGGCATGATCCGTGGCATCTCCACGAAGTCATCCTTGGGAACCAGTGGAGGATCCGGCGTGTGCGTACGGTTCAGTTGCGAGCGTGGAAGGCGGCGCAAAGCTCGCTGATTGCGCCTACGCACCAATCCATCCGCCCTGCATGCCAGGAACAAGGTGGAGTCTTTTTTCTTTTTATGTTTGTGGTGGACGGCATCTTGTAGCCGATGGGTCGTTGCCATCGAAGTAGCACCATCACTAATATCATGCAAGGCGATGACTGTGCCAGATGTGGAAGTTGGCCGAGACCGTGCACGCTGGTTCCGGCCACCTGCTGTGCCGGAAGGGCGACTCCGCAGAGAAACGTCGAAGCATGTCGCCTTGGAGAGAGAATTGTTGTTCGCATCAACGTCTGGCGATGGCGCGAATTGGTGTGTCCATCTTGGACCGCCGGTGCTGGTTGCCACTGCCGACCCAGTGGGACTGCCACGCGATCCATTCCCTGTCGCCGTGGCATCCGCCGTCACCCTGAGCGTGCCATCACCGAGGCCGCGACACCGCCCGTCCGGAGCAAGGCCTGGCGTGCGCAAATCAGAGTCGGCGCTTGGCTGCTCCCCATCTGGAGTCCGGTCTGCCTTCCGTCGATGCCCCCCGTCCGGAGTCCCAACAGGTTCACTGGAGGCAGCCGAGATTCCCTGAAGCTGCACTTCTGGAGTCGGAACATGCAGGAATGCACCAACCAGTGGAGAGGCTCGAGCCATCGAGGGTGGAAGCGGTGCGTCGCCACCGCAGTCGTCAGTGGTCCCACCGTGATCGTCGAGTGCCTCGGTACGCACTAGTCGAGGTCTGTCACCTTGCACCTTTTGCATGGGAAGTGGGATGCTGCCGTCACTCGTCTCACATCCCGTGGATAGATCCTCATTAGCAGCTTGCTGTTCACTAGGGTTGGATAAATTGTCAGAGTTTTCATCTGGTGGTGCACACCATGTCGGTGGACTGTCATTGTCTTGCCGTTGTCCTTCATTTGGGCTTTTCTTCTTTGGAATTTTAAATCTTCCCCCAGACATTGCAGAACCTTGTTTATTACCCCCAAATTCTCCCATATGTATGGTCTCGAATATAGGATCCAATGTTTCTATCGACATTGTACTATTTTCCAAAGAACATTCCGTTTCACCTTTCTTCTCAGGTACCTCATATGTATCTTTGTCTAATGTACATGCCTTCATGGTCTCTGGGTCTGATTTTGCTGGGACTGGCATGGTCACAGTCTCTCTTTTACTGTTCTCAATTGCCCACATTATACTCCCCATACATAACTGCTTAATCACTGGGGTTAGTGTGGTACAATGGATAATCGGGTCGACCTTATCTGCATCTTCACCATTAGTGGAAAGCACACTTGGTTCACTTGAAACTGCTGTGGGTTTTAAATTCGTTATCTGGCTACTCGATGTCGGTGTCCTCAGGATTCTTGCTCCAATGTTCTGCTCATTTATCAGTGGAGTGTGTATAGGTTCAATGCAATTAATGTTCCCCTCAAGGTTTGAAGAGTCATTACTGACTAACTGCTGGTCTCCGAAGTTGGGATTTTGCGGCGTTGTGTTGAAGGGAGACATTTGTCCCTGCTGTAGATATGATTCAGGTTGTGTTATTTCCATTACCTGAGGATCAATGTCTTGTCCATTTTTTCGATCCGTACTAAAACACTGGCAATTCTCAGTCTGCTCCTTGCAAGTTAAACATTCAATAAATTTCTTTAGCAAATCCTCAGCATCCTTCTGTGGCCGTGCAGCATTATTAATCTCTGTTCGGCTATAATGATCCTGAAGGTCAGCGCATAAACCTTTTTTCTTCGGGCTTGGACGAGGCGATTCCTTTGGCTTGTCTTCAGTTGGGCTTGAACAGTCATCAGCGCTGTGCCCTTCATTGTAGCATGAGAGACCTTCATGGTCATGCTGCTGTGTAGTGGAGCATGGTAGGCTGTTATAGCCTTCTTGCTGTTCACGTGAGCATGGCAGACTTGCATCATCTACCGCTGGTTGGTCAGGAGAGGTTGCTAGACCCTCATGGTCTTGTTCCTGCAAGGACTGCGCTCTGGAGTCTTGCATTTCTGCAATTGTGGAGTCTGTCCACGAGCTTGCTGTGGAGGCTTGTGACACTGGAGTCACTTCTGGTTCATGCGAGGACTGCGCTCTGGAGTCTTGCATGTCTTCTTTCATAGAGTCGGGAACGTTGAGCGGGACGTGGACCACGCTCTGTGTGGCAGCAGGGCGCTCTCCGTGTGCTTGCACCGCTCCCTGTCTGTTAATGTCAGGCTGCAGCATCATCCGGTACTGATAAGTTGGAACGTCATATCTGCTGGATTGAAGATCCTCAAATCCGAAAAATGAATCCGCATCTGCGTCGGATTCAATGTGGGGGCCGCCAATGTGCAACACGAAAGGTTCGTCCGAGTCATAGTCGTATAGGACCACGGAGCTATCATTGGGCTCGCGAGGTCCGGAAACACTGTAAAGATCGTCATCGAAGTATTCGAGGTCGGAATCATCGGCTTGTGCGTAGGTAACTGCTTGTCGGAAGGTTCTTCGGAGGTCAAATTCATCTCCTGGGTCAATTTGCGGCACTGTGCTGTCATTCCAGGTGAGGGAAGGTTGTTTTACAGCTTTAACAGATTTTTGTTTTTTTGATTTGGGACGTTTCCCTTTTAAATTGGATTTGGGACGTTTCCCCTTTAAATTGGTGCAGTCTGGGGCCTCTAACATCCTGACGCTCGGTATGTAGCACGTAGGAAGCGACTGCGCATGCTCAGATCGCTGTTCCTTTACCGATGGCCGTTTTCTTGACTGCGCATGCGCAGCATCTCGCGCAAGCGCAAACGAAACTTCCGGTTCTGCGCACTGCTCGCGCAACTGTGCTAGCGTGATACCTTTAGCAAGATGGCCGCCGACCTCGACCCAGCCCTCTCTCAGGCCCGGGATTTCGGCCTCTGGGAATTCGGGCTCCGGGATCCCAGCCACGAGGTGAGTACTGCAGCTTTTCTTACCTTTATTTGCCGATTGGATTGCGTTTTCTTCACAGTACTTGGAGAATTTGTCCAGGACTGCCTGGTAATCGTACCTTTGCTGCCTCCTGAAGAACCTGAACCTTCTGAATATTTCTCTTGCCCTTGCACCGGCGATGGTGAGGAGAAATTCAATTTTTTCGCTATCATCCAGGTCTTTGAGTTCAGCTGCCACCAGGAACAATTCGAACATTTGCCGGAATCGCCGCCAGTTTTGGCGGAGATCGCCGTAGCACTGGAGCGGCTGCGGAACCGGGAGCTCTATCATTTTGCCTGGGCACTGCTGGTTGTCTGTGTACACTGAGGTATGCCGGCAGGTATCGATCCACTCCTGTACCATGTGGTGTTGGGTGCTCTGGTGCACAGATGAGCCAACACAGTTGTATGTGGTACAACTCTATTTTATTTTAACTCTTATAATACAGTTCGTTCTGGATACTCTGCACGTGCTGTCTCCCTGAGTGTGTTTGGTAACAGATCTGTCCTGGTCTGCCTCTGCAGCTAATACTGACCACCGGGGGTCGTGTCTGTGCTTTTATATCTTTCTGTCATTGGTTGTGGTGTTGTGTGTTCTGATTTGTCTGTTGGTGTGTCTATCATGATGTGTGTGTTTGAATATCATGACAGAAATATTAACAAAGAGTCCACTATTTCCTCAGAGCTAAAAGGTTCCATTCCTGGCAATATCCTAATAAATCTCACCAGTGCGATCACATCCTTTCTGTGATTTGATGAGTGGAATTGTACATCGTTCTCTGGATGGGGTTTAACTCGTGTTTTAAACAGTTATATTACTACCTCCCTTCTCTTATACTCCAGAGCTAGGCCTATAGGAGATATTATCCCACTTATCTCCCAGTCCTTCTACCTTCGGGGATTTGTGAACATGCACTCCAAACACCCTTTCTCCTTTACACTTCCCTTCAGTATCCAAACAGCTTTTGCATATCTCTTGCCTTATTTGTCTTCCCCAAATGCATTACATAGAACATAGAACAGTACGGCACAGTACAGGCCCTTCAGCCCACGTTGTTGTGCCGACCATTTATCTGAATCTAAGGTCAACCTAACCTCCACCCCTTCAATTTACTGCTGTCCATGTGCCTGTCCAAGAGTCGCTTAAACGTCCCTAATGACTCTGACTCCACCACCTCTGCTGGCAGTGCATTCCACACACCCACCACTCTCTGTGTAAAGAACCGACCTCTGACATCTCCCCTAAACCTTCCTCCTGTTCCCCTATTACCGCACACTTATCTGGATTGAAATCCATTTGCCACTTTTCTGGCCATTTGTTCCGTCCATGAATATCTCCCCTCAGGCAACAGCTGTTTTGTTTCCCTTGAACAACAAAAATAGGCCAGAATTCTCCGGTTATTCCCGCTAGAAGAGGAATTCACGATCGGGCGGAGAATAGCGTGCCGGCCCAAAATCGGGATTCACGCTATTGCGAGTTTCTGGCCCCACCCGCTGGCCATCACTGGGTGGGGGGGGGGGGGATTCCCTTTCACTGTCTGTATGAGCAGTAGATGCTATGAATGTCTCTGATTGACAGCTCCAGAATAGATCAAACGGTTCATTATTGATACAAACCAACAAGCCTCAGGTAATGGGTAGCACGGTAGCACAGTGGTTAGCACTGTGGCTTCACAGCTCCAGGGTCCCAGGTTCGATTCCCCACTGGGTCACTGTCTGTGCGGAGTCTGCACGTTCTCCCCGTGTGTGCGTGGGTTTCCTCCGGGTGCTCCGGTTTCCTCCCACAATCCAAAGACGTGCAGGTTAGGTGGATTGGCCATGATAAATTGCCCTTAGTGACCAAAAAGGTTAGGAGGGGTTATTGGGTTACGGTGATAGGGTGGAAATGAGGGCTTAACTGGGTTGGTGCAGACTCGATGGGCCAAATGACCTCCTTCTGCGCTGTATGTTCTATGTTCGATGTACTTTCCCTTTCTCCACAGTTTTTACAAGTCTTTGAGCCTTCCTAGGAATCTCAAAACCTTTGAAAATCCTTTGTTTTTGTTGAACCTCCGGGCCCAGTACCTTTGACTAGCCTTTGATTTACAGTTTAATGGTTTCTATATCGCAGACAGAGGCTTTGCATATTTTTCTTTCCCTTCATTGTTGAATCCATCTGAAGCACCCCCATTGTTCCCAACAGCAATGTTTATAAAATCCTTGTTCTGATTGACAGCTGCAGGCAACTTCAAAGCAGCAAAGAGCTTTCAGTTCCTCTTTTGTAGCCTTAGTGTTTGGGTGTTTATAAGCATTGCTGGGATTGGATACCCTTTAAAAAGAGCACTCCGAAATCAGTGAAGGTAGGTTAGCTGACGTGTTTCCAGGTACACATATTTTTTAAATATTAAAGGTGGGTGCCAGCGCCAATGGGAATCATTCCAGTTTTCCTGCCTGTTTTTTTTTTAAATGTGGAGGAACAGAGTCACATGACCGCTAATTAATTAAAACAACAAGGAAAAAAACATAGATTAAATATGGAAAAATGGATTATAATACAATGCTCCTTTACACCTTCCTTCGCGGAACAAATATACACAGATTTAAAGATTAGCATGAATTACAATGTGCATCTGAAGCTGCAACAGTCTCAATAACACACCAATTCCTCTTGCAGCACAAAACATGTTTGTGGTCAAATATTTGCACTCTGCTTTGAACCCAAGTTAGTTTCTGTGGATGTTCCGTCAGAATCCCCTCAGGTGATGGTCTCATGCGTTTCCAAACTCCACTCCCAAAAACATGCTTTAATAATGCTTTGCCTTAGCAGTTTGCATTCTGAAATCCAGTTCTTTTTTCTAATATGAATGATGCTCACTTGGGGGCGGGATTCTCCGACCCCTCGCCGGGTCGGAGAATTGCCAGGGCTCAGCGTGAACCCCGCCCCCGCCGGCCTCCAAATTCTCCCACCCCCCCAAGAAATCGGCCCGGCGTGAGTCGCGCCGCCCGCCTCGGAGAATGGCGGGGTTCGGCGCGACTCAATGGGCCCCGGGGCTGCCCGAATTCTCTGGCCCATGATGGGCCGAAGTCCTGCCCGCCTGTAGCCAGTCCCGCCGGCGTAAATTGGTGTTGGTCCCTTACCGGCGGAACCTGGCGGCGCGGGCAGCCTCTGGGGTTATTGGGGGGTCGCAGGAGGGATCTGGCCCCGGGATGTGCCCCACGGTGGTCTGCCCCGCGGTCGGGGCCCACCGATCCACGGGCGGGCCTGTGTCGTGGGGGCACCCTATTCCTTCCGCACCGTGGTCTTCCACCATTCCCGGTGCGGAAGTGACTCCATGTGCGCATGCGCAGGGATGACGTCAGCAGACGTTGACGCTCCCATGCATGCGCGGACCCACGCCGGCCAGCGGAGTCCCTTTGGCCCCAGCTGGCGCGGCGCCAAAGGCCTTCCACGCCAGCTGACATGACATGAGCAAACCGCTCCGGCCCCGGCCTAGTTCCTGAAGGTGCGGAGGATTCCGCACCTTTGGGGCGGCCCGACGCCAGAGTGTTTCCTGCCACTCCACTGCGCCGTTTCTTCCCGCCCCGCCGATTCCTGGAGAATCCCGCCCATATACGTTCATGAAGAAGAAAACTTTGAATCATCCCATTCAAAGTATAAATCTGTGTTTATATCAGTAAAGAAACATATTTAGTTTCTGACAATAAATCTGGCAAAGATGAATTGGAAGTAGTTTGGTGGAGATAGACAGCAAGAACACGGCACGTTTTCCATTTGTGTCTAATTAGGAACACAATGATGGTGCTGCACGATTCAAGGATATTTGTATTTCACACGTGCATAATGCACACTCCAAACAGGAGGACTGATATTAAGTCAAGTCAAATGGATTTCAATGGAGCTCTATTTAATCACAATAATTGCATTCCTTTTCAATCAATTGTCTCCCACCTTCGCTACCGCCAGCAAAATGACCATTAAAAAATAGGATAAAATCCATGGAAATCAACCAAAGATAATTCTCCAGATAGTTTTCATGAAGAGATAGTATTTGATGTTTAATCATGGAGAAGTATTTGATGTTTAATCACGGAGAGGCATTGTGGTGCAGGGGAATAGACTTTCAGTCTGCGCAGCCATTGCAGTATAATGAATATCTGATAATTGTTTCACAAGTTATATTGATGGATTCATTGGCGATCCCTCAATGGAACAAGCTGTAAAATGAGATTGCTGCAGCCCCATCATTTGAAATCTCCAAGATTGCAAATCTTTAGATTATTTCCATTTAAAAGTTTTCATTATCAGGATTCCCATCAGTAAGATTCATCTTATCCCCTGCTCATAGATAAGTCAGTCCAGTGGAATGAATTTCAGTAATGTTTATTTCTTAAGAACACATTTTGGTACATTCACACAAAATTAACTGGAAAATATTTTTTCCCGCGTCTCTCGAAATGTCCTTGAGGCACCAACAAGTTGAAGCAAAAACTTCAAGATAAAAGTCACGTCAGATTTACAAAATCAAAAGTAATTTCAATAAAGGCCTTTAAAAGTAATGTTTATTCTCCGATGGCTATAATTTTCCTGCTAATCAGTTAGATGGATCACATTCTTAAGGGAATCCTTATCTGGGTTTAGCCCCTTATTTAGTTTCATTGGTTCTAATTCTCAGCTGAGACCCCCTTGATTCGTTCAGGAAAGTGTCAGTCACTTAACAGGCGATTGGGTAATTAGACATTAATCAATTACTCCAAATTAATTAACTGTCCCACGACTTTGTCCCAAGGTCGAACTCCCTATGTCATGTCTGGTCTCAGTTGCAATATTGTTTTAAGCTTGTCGAATGTACCTTCATATCATATCAGAACTTGCAGTACATTATTCGTAACATTTGAGAAAGTCATGGACAGTATTCAAACGATTATAACGTACTCATATTTCTATAAATTCAGTAATTTTCAAGAATCATTTTAGCTAATATTATAAAGGACCCCCCCTCTATAATTGTTGGATCCAACACCACCTCTGCTGGTTAACCCGTGCTCCCCAGACCAATGTTGGCAGAATACGGATATTACTCAGTGATGTTGTCACAACTAACTCAGCAGTGGAAAATTTCTAACCTTAGACCAAGATATTATTAGCTGCACCTCAGACTTGCATAATAATAGTTACATCACCTACACTGACTAGATTTCAAATTGTTTAACTGGCTGTAAAGCACTTAGAGATAATCTAAGGCCATGAAAGATGCTTTACAAATATAAGGAGCTGGATTCTCTGATTTTGCGGCTATGTGCCGATGCCGATATGGGAACTGTGGCGTTTTATGATACCAAAATCGGCGCCGAACCCTCACCAATCCTGGGACCGGTGAGGGGCTAGCAGGCGTGATGGTAAAACGCGCGGCTCCCTGTGCCAAAAACAGCCGGAGGATGGCCGGGTCCGTGGCCGCGCATGTGTGCGGCAGTGACCTGCAGCGGTCGTACCGTACAACATGGCGCCGGCCATGCATGGATCCGAACTGCCAAATACTGCCCCCGGCCACCCCCCAACATTCCCCCAGCCCTCGCGGAAGCCCCCCCCCCCCCTCCCCCGGTCAGCAGCATGGCTCCTGGCCAACAAAACACTGTGGATGCTGGAAAAATATAGAAAAACAGAAAGTGTTGAAAATACCCAACAGATCTGGAAGCACCATAGAGAGAGAAACAGAGTTAGCAGCTTGAATTTTCATGGAGTAATGGAGACTCTGTGAATAACCAAAATGGATCTGGAATCCCACCCCCATATCCAGCAGGAACTGTTTTTTTCCAGGTGAGAATCGAGGCTGGGACATAACTTCCAAATGCGGGATAGTCAAACCCAGTAAGGATATTTGAACTCAATGCTGAGGTCAAACAAACCCTGCTTTTGCTGGAGCAAGGGCCTTATCCCACAAAATGCAAGTGAGAAGAGAAGTCATAAATGCTCTGAAAGGGCAGGATTGTAGGACAATCAAGCTGCCAAGTTATTAAATGGTCAGTTCTTTTAATATTTAGAACAAAACTGCCTGCATGTTTCCGTGAAGGTTGGAAAAATATGTTCTTGCAAGTTCAATAGCTGTATGTTGGCATACCCTAAGTGCTAGCATTATCGCAATATTAATGCTTGACTGCTTTCCACAACCTGCCATTATCACAGTGTGGGATGGGAGTGGGGACTGTAAGTTTAAAGTTCAATTGACAGTTCAAAGAGGTTATTACAGGAAAAGCTGTCTTTGATATGGGGGTTGTGAATATTAGTGTCTGCTTTTATGAGGGATTAAATACTGATGGAGAGTTAAATGTATTAAATAGGCTCTCATGAATCAGAATGTTTTTTATATCATTAAGTCTGCAATAGATATTCAAAGCTTTATTTTATTTAGTCCTGGCCTGGCTCCTGTGGTCTATCCTGGTATAATCCATGGGCAAAAGATGGTAGATGGGCGTGGAGGGATGATCAAGGAATGTCACTAATTTGAGGGAGAGGCTTCAAAGCTACGTGGGGATGAGTGGGCGATCATGAACTGGCATGAAATAACACCATGGGAAGTGGTTGGGGTTCAGAGGATGTGAGGAGTGATGGCTAGACAACCTTCCAGCAAGCCTGTCTAGGTACTCAGTAGCCCCTGTGGTCCCTTCTGATCTGTGCCTGGAGTCAGTGGGCCCGACTTCAGCCCACACTTTCATGCCCTGGAGTGAAGATCCCACCATTCGGGGCATTTTTCCCAGAGTGGGTGCAATGAGCTTGAGCAGTTCCTGACTTGATGCAAATGCAGGGTCAAAATTCCAGGTCAATGTTTTGAGTCAAATGTGGCTTTTCTTCAGAGCTGAGGCATTCTTCCTCGTCTTCAACTTGAATGTTCTTTCTTTTTTATGAAACTACCATGCCAATTATGTAAATTAATAATTTCATCAGTGATGACAGAAAACATAACAGGAAGTCTAAAAAATATTCAGATTATCAAGTGATATTTCTCTATGCACAACTGATGACTTTCATACGAAGAAAGTGATGGAGTCTGTCTTAATTAATTGAGAAGGAGAATATTTAATTCTCCCTGTGTGTTCATGCATGTCCCTAACATGATCAGCTTCTAAGAATATACACTTCCTCACCTGATCGGTCATACCTGACCTGATCGGTGATACCTGACAACCTTATAGCTTATCAGTTGGCACAAAAGGATACCAAGAGGAGGAGAAGTGATCTTTCCATCCAGAAGTTTCATTTTTTCCTTTCAGGAACCATCTTATACGTTGCTTCCAAATTACACAGATGTGAACATATAAACCTGGAGATTCTATTAAGGTGTGTTGTTTTTGCTCCAATTGATATGTCCCCAAATCAGCTGAGAAAATTGAAGAATTCCAAGCACAAATCACATTCCCGAGTTTCTATGATCTTTTGTCTTGGTTTAACAATGTATCAGAAGTGACCAGGCCTCCATGTTGAATTCATCACCATTGGGAGTTCCTACCAATTGTACCTGTTTGCAAGACCCTTGAGGAAGCTCGAGAAATTGAGCAAAGACATCAATACACATTTGAAAAGGCATTTCATAATATTTTTAGTTTATGAAGAAGCGGAATACCACAAATCAATGTAACTAACAAATGGATCTGTATTTAAAAAAAATCATTTTCAATTATTTAAAATTACTTCCTTGTAGGTGATGGTTTAGACAGTTTGATCAGAAAATGCTTACCGTTTATGATAAACTTGTTATCAGACATATCAATCAGACCAAGTTATCACTCTTCAATGCATATATTGCATAAAGACAGCTCAGGTATTAACCTGCCTGAAAAAGCTACAATGAAATTTTACCTTCACTTCTCTCCCTCCACAAAAAGCACTGACTGAACTTGCACCATCTGTGACAGTTATCCCGAGGCAAAGTTACAGTAGGTACATCATATAGCTTGTGCGATAAATGTAACACATGGCGGAGTTTCTGTTCATGCATATAATATATGACATTCACACTGCCTGAATCATTTATGACTTTGAATTTTGCAAACCTTTTTCTCACCTATAGCACAGCCACAAATAACAGTCCACATGAAGCACACCACGCGTGTCTGTCATTTATCTGCAATCTGGCGTCACGCAGGTGGCTGTAAATCTGCTCTACCCAAATGGCAGAGCCAATAACGGCTGAGGAACTCTGCAATATTGTCAGCGTTTTATTATGTCGGTCGTCATTAACTCATTAAATGCCAGCCAAATGATATTTTGATTCCGAGTGTGCTGATTTTTCAGACAGAGTTAATTCAGTTCAGAATGAATGCTGTTGCTGCATGATAAGGTGGCACAAGATTAGAATTCTGGCAAAGTTCATCAACCTGAGAAGTTATCTATTACATTCCCTCCCAACAGAGACTTCTTGAAACTGCTGTGTTTTAAAAAAAATCACAGGATGTGGTCTTCGCTGGCTGGGCCAGAATTCATTGTCCAACCCTAGTTACCTTTAGAAGGTGGGGGTGAGCTGCCTTCTTAAATCGCTGCAGTCCATCAGGTGTAGGTACACCCACTGTGCTCTTAGCGGGAGTTCCAGGATTTTGTCCCAGCGACAGTGAAGGAACGGCGATATATTTCCAAGTCAGGATGGTGAGTGACTTGGAGGAGAACCTCCAGGTGGTGGGGTTCCCAGGTATCTGCTGCCCTTGTCCTTCTAGATGGTAGTGGGTTTGGAAGGTGTTGTCTGAGGAATCTTGACGACTTCCTGCAGTGCATTTTGTAGATGGTGCACACGGCTGCCACTGTTCGTTTGGTGGTGCAGGGTTTGAATATTTGTGGAAGGGGTGTCAATCAAACGGGCTGCTTTGTTCTCAATGCCAGCTTCTTGAGTGTTCTTGGAACTGCACTCATCCCATGTAAATTGTGGACAGGCTTTGGGAGTCAGTAGGTGCAGCCATTGTCTTTATATGGCTAGTCCAGTTGTGTTTCTTGTCAATTGTAACCCCCTGGGTGTTGATAGTGGGGCATTTAGGGATGGTAGCATCATTGAATGTCAAAGGCAATGGATAGGAGATGGTCATGCCTGGGACTTGTGTGGTGTGAATGTTGCTTGCCACAAGTCAGCCAAAGCTGGGATAGCGTCCAGGACCTGTTGCATTTGGACATGAACTGCTTCAGTATCTGAGGAGTTGTAAATGGCACTGAAAGTTATACAATCATCAGCAAACTTCACTGGGGATGGGAATATTGAGGAGCCCCCTTCTCCAGTGAGTTGTTTGATTGTCCACCACCATTTACAGCTGGATGTGGCAGAACTGCAGAGCTTAGATCTGATCCATTTGTGGTGGGACGGCTTAGCTCTCTCTGTCACTTGCTGCTTATGCTGTTTGACACACAAATAGCCCTGTGTTGTAGTTTTGCCAGGTTGATATGTCATTGTTAGGCCTATCTGGTGTTGCACCAGGCGTGCACTCCTGATTTATTCATTGAATCTGGCTTGGTGGTAATGGTAGAGTGAGACCAGGCCAGGAGGTTACAGGTTGTGGTTGAATACAATTCCACTTCTGCAGATGGCTCACTGTGCCCCATGGTTGCCTCGAGTTGCTAGATCTGTTCAAAATCGATCTCATTTAGCAGAGTGGTCGTGCCACACAACATGATGGAGGGTATCCTTCGTGTGAAGACTGTACGGTGGCCGATCCTCCTGATACTGTCATGCATCTGCAGCAACCAGATTGGTGAGGATGCAAGTATGTTTTTCCCACAGACCCAGTCGAGCAGCTATGCCCTTTCGGACTAGCCTGGTCAGTAATGGGGTTATGAAGCTACTCTTGATGATGGACATTGAAGTTTCCCCATTGAAGGTCTGCTCTCTTGCCATCCTCAATACTGATTCATCAGCTGAGGGCTGGGGGGTGGGGGGATGTGCTGATATGTGGTAATCAACAGGAGGTTTCTTTGCCTATGAGGGTTCAGAGTCAACGTTGAAGACCTCAAGGAAACTCGAGTGTTGTGCCATTGACATACCTAGTGATGGTGATGGTGATGGTGAGACAGATGTTAGAAAAGAGGACGTTGACAGAACTGGGTTTGCCATTGTCATTTCTGGTGCCTAGGTCGATGCCTTGCTCTGTTTGCTGACCAATTTGAGAGTCACCCACATATGGTAGATGTTCTTCCCAAAAGCACATTCATGAACTAAACAATTTTTACTACAATTGACAATGATTTCATTCCATGGTAATTCCATCGTAGGATTCGATCCCGGGTCCCTGGAATATTACCCCGGGTGTCTGGATCACTAGTCCAGCGACAATACCTCTACACCATCGCCTCCCCGGTACGTACACAATGGATTTGGTCAAAATTCCTCTCTAAACAGGATTACCATAGTTGGGAGAAGAATTTGCCACAAATACATTAAACATTCATATGGTCCATTGCAGCTAAATGGGTTGAGGTACAGATCAGCCATGAACTAACTGAATTGCAGAGCAGGCTCTGGGGGCAGAATGCCATTGTCCTGTTCCTATATTCCTATTGTTGACTGTAATTTCTATCCTATTACCTCAGGAACAGATTTTTTGCTACTTGTTTCTCTCCAGGGTGCTGAAGCAAGTGACGAAAAGTTCATGTGACCACTGGTTTTCTAATAATCACCAACCATGTGTTTACAGGCAGCTGGAAATAAAACACTGAATGGTGAAAATTGAAGTCCTTATTAATGTAATTCTGCAAAATAGATTGCATGAGGGAGTTAGTCCCAACCTTCAATTACCGCAGGCTCCAAATACATCAATGGAAATACAAATGCGGAGAAAGAAAAGGTGGCTTTGATGTACTACCAAAGGTTTTTGATTTTTCTGCCACATTAAAGTTCAAGAGTTCCATAAAAGAAGTTATTTATCTCTGTTATTTCTTCAGGTGAGGTCAGAACATCTAACAGGTGAAGATGTTAAAAATTGTTTGCTCTTCTTGGTTTCCCAGGAACAGCCAGCACTGGTGAATGATGTTACTCTAGTACATCAAGACTATCCATGGAATCATCTCTCTCTGTTCTCTCTATGGCTTGATCTGTTCACAGAATCAGAGGATTGTTATAGTGCAGAAGGAGGCCATTCAGCCCATCGTATCTGCACCAGCCCTCCAAATGAATAATTCATCTAGTGCCATTCCCCACCTTCCCCCCGCAATCCTGCATATTCCTCCTTTTCACATAACAGTCTAATTCCGTTTTAAATGCTTCAACTGAACCTGACTCTCTTGGGCAGTGCATTCTAGACCTTAACCCCGCTTGCTGCATGTTTTTCCTCACATCACTCATGCTTCTTTTGTCAATTACTTTAAATCTGGTCTCTCCCGTTCCTGATATTTTCACATGCGCTGCTTCCTATCTACCCTGTCCGGACTCTTCATGATCTTGAATACCTCTCTCAAATCTCCTCCCTGCCTTCCCTTCTCTTAAGGAAAATATTTCCAACTTCTCCAACATATCTTCATAACTAAAGGTCCTCATTGGTGGAACCATTCTTGTGAATCTTTTCTGCGCACCCTCAATGGGCCGAATGGCCTCCTTCTGCACTGTAAATTCTATGACTAGACTATTTAAAAAACATTTTAAAAATAAATTTAGAGTACCCAATTATTTTTTTTCCAACTAAGGGCCAATTTAGCGTGGCCAATCCACCTACCCTGCACATCTTTGGGTTGTGGGGGCAAAACCCACGCAAACACGGGGAGAATGTGCAAACTCCACACGGACAGTGTCCCAGAGCCGGGATCGAACCTGGGACCTCGGCGCCGTGAGGCAGCAGGGCTAACCACTCCGCCACTGTGCTGCCCGACTAGACTAAGTTATGACTAGACACACCACTGCCTTGATATCCTTCCCAAAGTGCAGCTCCCTGACCTGGATGCAATACCCCAGAGGAGGCCAAACTAATGATGTTTTCAATAAAATAGGAATCAAGACTATTTGAATATATTAGTTTATTATAAACTTATTAAATTACATGAAGGCTCAAACCTGAGCATATCATGGGAGTAAGTGCAACAGTTTATATCATGATTCATTGACAATCGCAACATAGCATGTTTCTGAGATACTTCCACATATATGTCAGCATTTCTTGTGTGATCAACAATTGCAGATTTGATCAATGGGCCATTAAGTGAATTCCAGACCCAACAGTGAGAATCTACGCAGTTAAACAGATTTACCCTTTTTAAAGATGATTACATTGTGGCTACAGATCTATAAAGAATTCAGGCAAAATCTGATTTTAAAATAATTTGGGGATACTGTATTGTGAAAAGGGCCTGGTTTAGCACACTGGGCTAAATCGCCGGCTTTTAATGCAGACCAAGGCAGGCCAGCAGCACGGTTCGATTCCCGTACCAGCCTCCCCGAACAGGTGCCGGAATGTGGTGACTAGGGGCTTTTCACAGTAACTTCATTGAAGCCTACTCGTGACAATAAGCGATTTTCATTTTTTCATTTCAAAGAGGGAATATCGATGTCCTGGGCAGTGAGTTATTTTATATGAGCAAAGATATTATTGCCTAGACTCTCTAGGTTTTGAAAAAAATGTTGCTTTATTAAAAAGTAACTTTTGATTGAAAGTATATCGCAATCTGGTCAAGTGTTTTGCCAGATGCTTTTCTGTTGTATTGGAAAGGTGGTTGAATGTTGTGGGATCCACGATTGGTATGTGTACAGTACAGCTGTACTTTTCCCTTTTATAGGTACCCATTAAAACATCTCCATTTTGATACATTGCTTCAATCCAGAGAATTTCTGTCTTGTTTATTCTCGTGCCTAATGTACCATGGAGGCAACATTCAGATGATTAGCTGCCTCTTGCTGTGTTTTTAGATCATCGCTTCATAGGATCAGGAACATATGAACGTGTGAATCAGGAACAGGAGTAACTTATTCAGGCCCATGATTCTGTTCTGCCATTTAATAAATTACGGCTGATGACAACTCCATCCACCCACACTAGTTCCAGAGCCCTTGATGCTCTTTAACAATCTTCATTATGACATTCTGAATTGACTCTTATCTCAGCAGCTTGTTCGGCAAGGGCGTTCTAGAGTTTCACTGCCATTCGAATTAAGCCGT
Organism: Scyliorhinus torazame; assembly: GCF_047496885.1. Lineage (NCBI taxonomy): Eukaryota > Metazoa > Chordata > Chondrichthyes > Carcharhiniformes > Scyliorhinidae > Scyliorhinus > Scyliorhinus torazame. The sequence goes on from NC_092719.1 coordinate 3,453,395, forward strand.
CATACCTGAGACAACCCCGGAATGGTCTGATCCTAATTTTAAGACTTTTCACCCTCTTTCTGAACTCCCCGGTGCCCTCACACCCTACACCCCCCACCCCCCCAGAGGAAATTCCCCTACCCTACCAGCTCAATTAATCAGTTCAAACACCTCAATTGGACATTACTTAATTATCTAAACTGCAAAGAATACAAGCCTAGTCTATGCAATCTCTTCACGTAATTTGACCCATTTAACCATCCATTTTCAACAACAAATCCAGTCCTGGAGTTTACACGACCCTCTTTTAGTCTTTTGACTTAACACCTTTTACGCAAACATTGAGATCCAGCTGCACATTTCCACAATTATTTCAACTCACATTCCACGGGCTGTACTAAAATCTCACAAGCCTTAAAATCACTTCAGATATCTTTCTGTCATCTCAGCCTTCTTCTCAGCTCAGTCTGTCTTTACTGAACAGTGCTCTGCGCTATTACCTTTAACTTTAGACTTCTTGGAAACTTCTCTTCATTTCTCTAGTTTTCTTAACTAGTTGCTCTTCAGATTTCTGCACTCGTTCTCTTAGCCATTATTCCATGGAATGGCTTTTATTCTGGCAAAGCTAAGAAATATGTTTCCTCTCTACCCTTCTAAACCAACTGTTTCCAGTGGAGCTGTTTGAGCTGCCGTCACTCTCAGTACCTATCTTCAACTGCAGTTAAATTAGCTAAACTAAAACTTAAAGCCTTCTGTACCTGTCAAGGCCCCAGTTGCCCCAAGGCCTTAGCAACCATTGCTAGTTTATTTATTCTTCATGCCGTAGCCCTTTAAGCACAATAGAATCACAGTGGGAACTTACCTAACTTCCATACATAAAAACACAATTTCCAGCATGAATCAAACTATAGGTTTTAACCTTCCATGCACACATAAAGCTATACCTTATTTCTAATCATTATCAATACAAATATAAATATAAATCCCTTAAACCTACTTCTGCAGTCTAAACACTCAGAACTCTGAGGAAGAATTATTTATGACTCAAAACATTGGGCTGGTTTCTCCAGTCTCCATGCCAAAATCATGTTCGGCGATCGACCGAGAATCCCCCTTGGCGCCGATTTCAGCGGCGGCGTTGCTTTTGCGATGCTCCGTTCCCTCCAAAACGGCGTACTCTAGGAGTACACTGCACGCTGTTGGGACGGCCTCAGGACATTACCTGAGGCCCTCATCATGATGCTCCGCCCCCGATGGGCCAAGTTCCCGTCGGCGCCGGTCGCGTGTGGGATGTTTTTTCGGGAACTCGGCATGGCGGCTGCGGACTAAGTCCAGCGCCGCCACAGTCGGGGGGGGGAGGGGAGCTGATCTGCAGGCAGGGGGCACTGGTGAGGGGTTGTCCGGGGATAACGAGCCTGGTCAAAAGGGGGGGCGCTATTTAGCAGGCCGGGTCTGCGTGCGGCCAGCACTGTGGTGCACAGCGTGGGCGATGCAGGCCGCCAGCGCGCGCATTCGCAGCCACGGACCCAGAAATTCTCCAACTGTATCTGCAGCTAGAGTCGGGAGCTCTACACTGCGTGCCTGCTAGCCCCCCACCAGACGGAGGATCGGTGACCCTTCTGCGCCGTTTTATCAGTCATAAAACGCCATCGCTCCCACGCCGGCATTAGCACTTGTCTCAAAATCGGAGAATCCAGCCCATTAAGTCTGTTTCTCTTTCTACAGATGCTTCCAGACCAGCTAAGTATTTCTACCATTTTGTGTTTCTAGTTCAGATTTCTAACATCCGCTTTTTATTATTATTATTTTAATATTTTATTATTGTGCTGCACCAGCTGATTCTGAATTAACCCAGCTCAGCTAAACTTAGGACATTGTTCTTCAGTAGGATTCAACATTTGCCAATTATTGAGCCACTGGCAGATTCGAATGCTGGGTGCACTTTTTACTTTGAATAGATGAAAATTCAACATCAATGCAGAAACATACCAAAGAGTTCACTGTTTTCCAGTCTATTAGACAAGCCTTCCATGCAGAGGTTAGGTGATTTCCCTTCATCTCCCTTCACGCTTGGGTGACTTTGAAGTAGTCAGCAGTGAAACTAACAAAAAGCACTTAACTCTGTTTGATATGGTTCAGGAGCTGTCAATCAAACTTGATTTTTATAAAAATTGCAGTTGGTTTCACAGTTGACCACTTCAAATTCACTTGAGCATGAAGGGAGAGGAATGGGACAATACTGACAGCTGTGTATGTGTGGAAGCTGTCAATCACAGCTGAATAAAATCAATATCAAGGATAAATGAATGAATGGCTAGCAGGTCAAAGATTTGAGGGGGGTGAATCCCAGATGATTTTCTCTTTCCAGGTTTTCTCCTTCCAGGAATTGACAGGTGCTGCCTCCTCTGCCTGATCCAGCAGGTGCATTGCCCAGGTGAGTGTTAAAGCAGTGGCTTTTTTATGCTGCCTCTGTTTCTAACTTCCAGACAGGGACATCTCTTCTGGGGGGGATCTCTTAAATTTCTGCGACAGATCTCTTTATTTAGGGTGTCTTGCGGGGGGGGGGGGGGGGATCTGGAATGCACAGCCTGGGAGTGTGTGTGGTGGGAAAGTGGGGGGGGCGGGGGGGGGGGGGCGGCCAGGGGGAGGGCAGGCAATTGAGACTTTCTTGAGGGAATTGAGTTATCTGAAAGGGAAGAATGCGCAGGGCTCGGGGGAGTGGCGCTAAGTAAATTGCTCCTACGGAGAGTGGCATAGACACAGTGGAGTGAAGAGCTTCCTTCTGTACTGTAACAACGCTGTGATTTTGTAATTCTGTGAACTGGAAGTTTCAGTTGTCATTTCTTCCTGGTCAAACCACTGGAATCGGTGAAAACTCTGTCTCTATAAAACATAAAACTGAACACAGTATCTTAATTATTTGACACATGCCCACCAGCAGGTATAAACATTCAAAATTAGTCCTCAAGCTTTCTGAAGTTTATTTGCAATCAGTTCTGTCTCGGGCTGTAGGATTGAGAGCTACAGGCAAACACGAAGAGCATTGTTAGTGCTTTAGGTGGAAGAATAGTTCTCTTTTCATCGGCCTAAGTGAGCCAGTTATAGACCTCAGCAGCATTGTGGCAGAGTGGATCAGCAGCATCGTGGCAGAGTGGATCAGCAGCATCGTGGCCGAGTGGATCAGCAGCATCGTGGCCGAGTGGATCAGCAGCATCGTGGCAGAGTGGATCAGCAGCATCGTGGCCGAGTGGATCAGCAGCATCGTGGCAGAGTGGATCAGCAGCATCGTGGCCGAGTGGATCAGCAGCATAGTGGATCAGCAGTTCTACTGATATGTGGCCAGAAAATGCAAGAAATGTCATTTTATACTGGAGCAGGAAACCGGGATATGTTTTAAAAATGTCGGTGTTCTGGTGGGATATTTTGCTTTAACAAAAAAAATGAAAAGAAATCAATTAGAAATTATGGGAGGCAGAAAATCTGCAGAAAATATTTCAGTAAATTCTCTCAATTCATCTGCTACCTAAATCTTTCAGCAATGTAGCTGCAGCACAGATTGACATGTTAGTGTGCTGTCTATCCTGAGAGTTTTCTGAAGGGGTTTTCATAAAGTATTCAACACAGACATGCTTGAAATCTGGATGCTCACATTCATTATTACTGGTAACATCATCCATCTCGTCCTTGCACAAAACAGAACAGATGATAATTAAGGTTTAAACTTTTCACCAAGTGAAGGAGACAGATCGCATGAGCAACAGAATTATATCTGCTTATTCTGAAAGCAAAGGGATTTCGAGTCCCAGTGAATTAAAGTAGGATTGGCATTCAGGAAGATATTACTGACGGTGTTGCTCTCTCTCTCTCTCTCTCTCTCATTCTTTCTTATTTCACCAATCTGAGCAAAAAATGATCAAAATTTGATGAAAAGGCAGCAAATATCTCTGTCCTCACTCATCATCAAATTAGGGAAACGGTTTTTAATCAGTTTTAAAAACAAAAATTCCATATATCCATCCTACAGCTGACTGGGCAGAATAACTTATTTAAAAAACATCATGCGCGGGATTCTCCGTTTTGACACCAGGAATGTATTGCGTGGGGCTCCCATTCCCAATCCGAGAGCTGCCCGATCCCGGACACCAGCTGTAGTCGGGACAGGTGTATCGCTTCTGGGAAGGATGATCCTATCACTGGCAGAGATGCAGACATAGAGCTGGGGTCTACAGGACCCCAACGTGCGGCAATGTCCTGCCAAATCCCGATGATGCCTGCGATGTGGCAGACTTGGCCACTATGCTGCTTTATGTAGATCAGCTCAGCCTGCCAACTCTCGTCGCTCCAGCCAGCTACGCAGGAATGTCCGGGCCATTCAACCCACGGTCACTGAGCCCGATTCGGACCTGCTACCCGATATTGACACTGAAGACCCGAAGGCGCCTTTTCGAGTCGGTATCATTACAAAAAACAGGCCATGGCGGTGGAGGCCTTGGGTGAAAAAGCCACAGCCATAGGTCTAGATGTCCAAGGCTTGGGGCATACTGTGTGGTTGACGGCTGAGGCTCAGGAAAGGGGAGATTAGTTACAGGTAGACATGCACCAGGCCCACAGGGACATTGCTGAGGCACTCCAGAGCTTGGCCCAGTCACAAGAGTCATAGCTGAAGGCATCAAGAGCATTGGCCGGTTGCTGACTGACCTGGGCCAGGCACAGAGGGACCTGTCACAGTGCCAGAGGATCATGACCGAGGCAATGAGAGACATGTCTCGCTCGCTGAGGGCCATGTCCCAGTCCCAATGCTCCATGGCTGAGGGCACTATAGACCCTGGTTCAGGTGAGAGCAGGCATCCAGGACTGGTGGCGCCAGATGACGGCTGAGCCTCCAGATCGCAGCGGCCATCAGGTCACAGGACGAGATACGTTGCAGCCGCCTTCACATCTGATGTGCTGTCTGAGGGAGAGGTAGGCTACGGAAGATAAAAAAGTTAGATACCAGTTAAGTTGGCATGGGTGCAGCACATAGGTTAGAGGTAGGGGTCAGGGCACAATACTGTAAATAGTCACAATTAAACTCGTTTCCACTAAAACTGTGACCTGCCTTAATCCTCTGTCTGAACGATGTGAGGTATGGGCTGGGCTGGGCTGGGTGTAGAGGGTGTGCTGGGTAGGGGTGAATGGGAAGTGTGTGGTCTGGGTGCTGGAGGATGGCATGGGGCAGTGTCCCCAGGACAATTGGATGGTCCACCTGGGGTGACCCTCAGTATTGGCAGGGGATGGGGCTGCCTTGTGGGACAGCTTACCCAGTGAGTGACCCATCACTGCTCACCATCTCCATAACCACCCCTCCCCCCCGCCCAAGGACAGAGGGCCCCTGAGATGGAATGGCCTGTACACATGCAGACCCAGGTGGAAAGTGTTCGTCATGGCTGGAGTCAAACTTTATGAAAAGATGAGAAGCACCAGAGCTCATCTCACAGCGAGTCATCATCATCCTCGTTCCCATGGGCAAGACCCCCGGAGACTACCAACCCAGGGCCAACACCCTGTAATATCTGTCATAATATACACCAGTATATCGTGGTGCAGACACACACACTGATGGACACACAGCAAGACCAATCAACACACACAACACCGCAGCCAATCACCATTTAGAGCACACGCACTATAAAGACAGAGGGCATCAGAGTTCCCGCTCATTCGGGATGCAGCCTCTCAGAAGGACAGAGCTTACAGCCTGCAGCACAGATCCTCACCATGTGCTGAGTGCATAGACTGGTTAGGACAGGCATTGGTCTGTAGTTTAATCTAACATCGTGTTAACCCACAGTGAAAGTATGTTCAACAGTTTCTAGCTTAATAAAATAGAGTTGTACTATTACAAGTGTTGGTAGCCTGTTTATGTTACTGCTAAGGTAAACGCAGTTTCCACAGATCCAGAGCACCCAACACATCATGGTACCAGCAGTTGAGGGATGTTAGAACTTCTTCGACCTACCTGCAAGTGATCTGCCTTCCATCAGCATACAGCCATCCCGCAAAATGGACAGCGTCCGCCCGCCGCCGCTCCGCATCACCGGTAACCTAGGGGCCAACTGGAAGATATTCAAACAACGCTTCCAGCTCTACCTTGAAGCCACAGACCGGGAAGCTGCCTCAGACACCAGGAAGATCGCTCTCTTCCTATCCACGGCCAGGAAACATGCCATCTATATTTTCAATTCTCTCACCTTTGCTGATGGTGACGATAAATCAAATTCAAGACTGTCCTCCTTAAGTTTGACAGTCACTGCACATCGAGGTGAATGAAAGTTTTGAGCGCTATGTATTCCAACAGCGTTTATAGGGTAAGGATGAACCTTTCCAGTCCTTTCTCACTCACCTCCGCATCCTTGCGCAGTCCTGTAATTACGGGCCCACCTCCGACTCCATGATACACGACCAGATCGTTTTCGGTGTTCAGTCGGACCCCCTACGCCAGGAGCTCCTCAAGATAAAGCAGCTCACCCGAGTGATTGCCATCGAGACCTACATGCTACATGAACATGCCACAAGCCGGTATTCCCACATCCAAGCGGCTGAAACGGCGCGGCAAGGTCCTTTGGAATTGAGGGCATTGGCCCTTGAGCCACCCGTCCATTAGGTGGCGCATGACACGCTGTAGCAAGGGGTCAGCCGCAGAACGGTATACGGGATACAGCCTCTCAGAAGGACAGAGCTTACAGCTTACCTCATAGATCTTCACCATATGCTGAGTGCATAGACTGGTTAGGACAGGCATAAGTCTTTAGTTTAATCTAACATTGTGTTAGCCCACAGTGAAAGTATGTTCAACAGTTTCTAGCTTAATAAAATAGAGTTGTACTATTACAAGCCTGTCTATGTTACTGATAAGGTAAATGCAGTCTCCACAGATCCAGAGTACCCAACACATCAATATCGACTGAGCAATCACCCCTCCTCTCTTCTCTAGGCGAGTGAGACCTGGACTGTCTACCAGTGAGATGCAAAGAAAATCAATCAGTTCTGTTTTTATTGCCTCTGCCGGCTCCTCAGTATCAGGTGGTAAAACAAAGTGTCAGCCACAGAGGTCCTCAGAAGAACCAGCATGGTCCGCATCGTCACTGTCACAACAAACACTGCTCCAATGAGCTGGACATGTCACCAGAACGCCTGACGACCGACTCGAAAGCGAATCCTCTGCGGTGAACAGCAGAACAGAGCATGTTCCTGTGGTGGCCGGAAGAAAAGATTCAAGGACACCCTAAAAGCCTTCCTCAAGGACTCAGTCCAAAACAAGTGCAATGCACATCACAACCTTGAGAACAGGGCCCCTAACTAGGACCTTGCAGGCTAGTCAGCTACCTTCACACCCACACAGGTCAAAGTCTGGATGTCAATGAAAATGGTCTTCTTCAATGCTGAAGGACGAACGACGATCTCTCAAGAGGAAAAATGAATTTTGGGCCATTCCAACTTTAATTCACGATGACAGAGAACGTGAAACAAGATTGCTTAAGTTCCACTGACCTTTGAATGAAAGGTCGGTTCTCCAGAATTAGCATTCACAGACAACTGTTTACTGCGCATCCTAGTATCATAGAATTTACAGTGCAGAAGGAGGCTATTCGGTCCATCGAGTCTGCACCAGCCCTTGGAAAGAGCACCCTAGCCAAGCCCACACCTTCACCCTAGCCCCGTAACACAGTGACCCAGTGACCCCACCTAACCTTTTAGAACACTAAGGGCAGTTTATCATGGCCAATCCACCTAACCTGCACATCTTTGGACTGTGGGAGGAAACCGGAGCACCCGGAGGAAACCCACGCACACACGGGGAGGATGTACAGACTCCACCCAGACAGCGACCCAAGCCGGGAATCGAACCAGAGACCCTGGAGCTGTGAAGCAATTGTGCTGACCACTATGCTACCGTGCTGCCCCATAAGCATACATAATTCTTCATTGTCATTTTCATTTGAATTGTCAACTGGCAAATTGCTTTTGTAGCAGAAAACTATTGATGCATTTAAAGTAATAACTGCATTAGCAGATAGCTGTTCTTGTGTTCAAGAAATAGACAAACCTCCTTGGATTTCTGCAAGTATTAACATTACTATCACCACATGACTATATCCTGTATTTAGAATATGTCGCTTCACATTGAGCAACAATGCCCAATGTTCTCCCTCTTACTCTTGTGTGTGATTGCCTTTTTATGTCCGTATGAGCAGCAGGATAGCATAAGCCTCCATACAAAGCAAAAACTATCTCAGCTTTGTGATTCCGCTAATAAACTTGTTAAAATTTAAATGTATTATGCTGCAAATCCTTTTGAAGTTTCAACAGTCTGACACAGCCAAATTAATATAAATCTAATTAATCCTTTGCTTCATTATCTACTGAAGACATGTTCCATATAATGGTACAGGAAATAAAATTCTAGGTGTCTGGGTTTTTGTGCAAATATTACTCCTAAATGTTTCAATCCAAGACTAAGGGGGGGGGGGGATTTTTCTCCATGATGCTGCTTATTGGAATCACAGTTTCCCGCTGCCTTCCTACCTGCTACAGGGAAACTGCAATGGAAGCATGGTGCAAGGGAATTAGCAGCTCTGAGTCCCATAACATTTTCCTTTATCCTGCTGTGCTAAGATCACTTGAAGTGAATGGGCCTTTGGATGTGGCGGGACCGGTCTTATGGCTCCTATGAAGCAAGGTCTTGTGGCATACCCCCTCCCTCTCTCCCTCCCCTGCCTTTTTAACCCCGCTATCTGCCTGTTGAAGTACCCAGTCTCAGCCAATGCTTTGGGGAACATTGATTCTAACCTTTATGTCACAATGCTCTGTCCTTTAAGGCCCTTGTTACTGCTGTTATGATGGATTCCTCACAGCAGCATCACTGAGATTATTTTGCTTTACACTGGAGGGGTCTCTGTGATGGTGAGAATCCACAGGGGTTTACATACTGAATGAGCCCCAACCCAGAGAAATGGGTCTAGATGGGGCAGATATAAAGGGACAGGTGAAAATCACACCACACCAGAACTTCAGCCTGACGTGGAGTCCCTTCTTCTCTTCTTTTAGAAGGAAAATATTGATAGATTGACTGTGGGATAGTATGCGTGGGCCAATACTGTTGTAAGCCTTGGCACAAAAGACTTTGTTCACCCTAGTGTATCTCCCTTGGTATTGTTCATTGTGAATTGGGGATATACAACTTTGGAAGAAGATACACAATGACCCAAATCTTTCAGACTCCAGACATTGGCGGCCAGACAAAAGGCCCAAGATGCACGGTGGGACCTACTCAGATGTCATCCCACACACCTACTATCACCGACCTACTATCCTACACACCTGGCACCCCACCCAGTTATTTACTCACCCCACCATTCACCTACCCTACCACCTATCCATTTGTAAAACTTTGTTCTTGAGATGCGGGCATCGCTGCCGAGGCTTGTTGCCCAGCCCTAATTGCCCTTGAACTGAGTGGCTTGCTAGGCTACTTCAAAGGGGGGGGCAGTTAAAAGTCAACCGAAACACTGTGTGGGTCTGGAGTTACACGTAGGCCAGACTGGGTAAGGACGGCAGATTTCCTTCCCGGAAGGACATTAGATGGGTTTTTATGACAATTGGCAATGGTTTCATGGTCATCGTTATCCTTTTAAATCCAGATTTTTAAAAGTGAATTCAAATTCATCATCTACCATTGTGGGATTTGAACCTGGGACCCCAGAGTATTACCCTGGGTCTCTGGATTACTAGCCCAGGACTTGTGGGAGGAAACCTGAGCACCTGGAGGAAACCTACACAGACACGGGGAGAATGTGCAGACTCTGCACAGACAGTAACCCAAGCTGGGAATCGAACCCGGGTCCTTGGCGCTGGGAAGCAACAGTACTAACCACTGTGCTACTGTGCCACCATTTCCCGCGGAGTCCTTGCAATGGGGCATCTTAGGGGTTCCCCGGCACACCTTCTGGGGTAGCTCTGGTTTGTTACCATCCGGAGACCAGAAGATTTGGGAAATTAAATACAATTATCCCTAAAAGGTGCCGAGATAAACATATCAGGACAGGAGCTACTCAGTTAATGGTAGGGAGTTGGGGAGAGTTACAGAACAAAGAGATCTAGGTGTACAGGTTCATAGCTCCTTGAAAGTGGAGTCACAGGTGGACAGGGTGGTGAAGAAGGCATTCAGCATGCAAGGTTTTATTGGTCAGAATATTGAATACAGGAGTTGGGACGTCTTGTTGAAGTTGTAGAAGACATTAGTAAGATCACAAATGGAATATTGTGTTCAGTTCTGATCACCCTATTATAGAAAGGATATTATTAAACTAGAAAGAGTGCAGAAGAGATTTACGAGGATGCTGCCAGGACTTGATGGTCTGAGTTATAAGGAGAGGCTGGATAGGCTGGGACTTTTTTCCCTGGAGCGTAGGAGGCTTAGGGGTGATCTTTTAGAGGTCTATAAAATAATGTGGAGCATCAATAAGGTAGATAGTCAACATCTTTTCCCAAAGGTAGAGGAGTCTAGAACTGGAGGGCATAGGTTTAAGGTGAGAGGGGAGGGATACAAAAGAGACCAGAGAGGAAATTTCTTCACACAGAGGGTGGTGAGCATCTGGAACAGGCTGCCAGAGGCAGTGGTCGAGGCAGGTACAATTTTTTGCTTTAAAAAGCAGTTAGACAGTTACATGGGCAGGGTGGGTATAGAGGGATATGGGCCAAATGCGGGCAAGTGGGACTAGCTTAGTGATAGAAACTGGGCGGCAGGGACAAGCTGGTCCGAAGGGCCTGTTTCCATGCTGTAAACATCTGTGACTCGATGACTCTATCTCTTATTGATCAAGTAAGCTAAGCGAAGGCCCCAGTAACAGAATATTCTAAATATGCTGAATATTTATTAACTAAATGCCATTTGTTTTAAGACCCGTTGAAGATTATACATTTTTACTTTCCTTCTCTGCCACTTGGGCTAAAGAGACTTTGGTGATTTGGGCCCTGTGTTTATAAGTGTTTGGCTGGGCTGAATTTGAGACTTTTAAAGAATATGCTCGTTTTACTTCCCAGTTATATTCTATTGTAAATTCAGCTGCCAATGGGGGGAGGGTATGAAGTGTGGCTGCACCCCTTGCCCTCTCCAAACAAACGAGGTATCATCAGTTCTAATTTCCATTATGTCTGCCTTAGGATCCACCAGTCTAATCAATTCCATGAAATGAAAAATGAAAATTGCTTATTGTCACAAGTCGGCTTCAATGAAGTTACTGTGAAAAGCCCCTAGTCGCCACATTCCGGCACCTGTTTGGGGAGGCTGGTACAGGAATTGAACCGTGCTGCTGGCCTGCCTTGGTCTGCTGTAAGAGCCAGCGATTTAGCCCAGTGTGCTAAACAGCCCCTAATGAACAAGCCCCTGATGAACAAGAGGTTAACTTACTGCAGCAGTTCATGAAGTTTGACAATTGACTCTTGTGCTATTAAATCAACACTTATACATTTGCTGTAAATTTCATCTCAGACAACTTTTTTGTTGCATTTTACCTGAGGCTCCTGTTTTCGATGTATAAGAATTCCTTGAGGATTTTCTTTTTTGGGAATTTATCTAAAATGAAAAAGAAATGCCAGAAAGGGTTTCCCTTTGGGGATTTCCCTCAATTATTTATTTATGAGAAGAAGAGCAGACAACAAGGAAAGCCAGTGTTGTAAGGGATATCTCGCTCTGCAATCACCATGATATATCATTGCAGAAGATCATTTCTCAATGCATTAATGGAATTATGACTCAGCAGGATTCTGTGTTCTGTGGGATGGATATAGAGATTATTGGAGACTCCATTCACTTCAGGGTGCTCTGCAATATAGGGAAATCCTCAATGCTGCGAAGGATGATATTGGATACTGCTGCCATTTGCTACACATCTCCAGAGAATCTTTGGATTAATCCCATTGGCTTCCTCACAGTGTTTACCTTTGGAATTTCTTCACCAAGGAGCCCTGCAATAACAGCTAAAGGGTCTCCCCTAACCTTAAGGTGGCTTCACAAATAGCTCCACTACATGCCAACTCAGTATTCAGAGCCAGCATCTGGGCTCTGCTCACTGGGGCTGCTGAGGGTGAAGTTTGAGCAAAACTCTTCTGAATCAGTGTCAGAAATAGTCTAATAATTACTGTCCCGGTGGCCCCTCCATCGGGATGTCAGAAACCCTCTTTAATGTCAACAATATTCTCGTCTCCACTCAACAAGACATTCTGGAGAGAAAGTCACCCTTCTGATTTAGAATTTGGAATGAAGTACACGGGTCAAACTGACAAACTGCGCAACAACGGTTACAAGGCTAGTTCGCAATGCCACATTAAGAAAAAATACCACATAGCGAAGGTTGTAAAATTACAGTTGAGATTTCTATAAATTGGTGAAATTAATGTGACAAGTTAACAGGTTTTTCTAACCTGTCTGTTGAATGGGTTCAAGCTTATTTGCAGGTTCTTAGCAATGTTTCCAGCAGGAAGGCAACCTGCTCCTTACAAATTTGTACATTGTTACGACAGAGATCCCTCAGTTTGTTATGATTCTCAACGGGATACCCCACAATGGTTATGTTTCCGAGTGGGGAAAGATTAACTTATTCCCCGTCTTTATTCAACCCCCTCAATTGGTTGCAACAAGGTTAATTAAAAAAGGATCCCTTCCATTGTGGATACCTTCTCCCAGTCCAAATGTATTTATGTTTTAAAAGGAACCAACTTAACCAGGTTTCTTTGGATTGAAGAAAGATTGAGGTCATTAGTTAAGAAGAAAAGCAACATTCTTACACACTGGTTAGAAATGAGGAAAGAGTCCAACAATAAAAGTTTGAAAAATATACAAATCAGTCTTTGACCTGTCCGTGAGGAGAAGATGGTGAAATGTTGCGACCATTAAGTTGATTGATTCTGGCAGCGCTGACTTCGGCAGTTGAGCAATTGGTTTGGAGATTCTTGGTTCTGCTGGTTAGCTGGAAGGAGTTGACCTGTTTACTCTTTAACTGTGGCTTTTCTAACTTGACTTGCTTTCAGCAACCAGAGGGAGGGTGAGACTTTACCTGTCAGAACCAGGAGTGCCTAGTCAATGGTCTTCAGCTGTGGCCCTCACAGCACTCACTGGTGGAATGAGAACATCCAACAACCCATAAACACCAGAGTTGCAGTTGGATTTTAACCCTGTTTTCTTATGTATACCAGGGAGAGGAAAGCCATAAACAAGGCTGTGATATGACTCACAGTATGGCAGTAGTTTCTGCTGAGATGACAATCAGCTTCCATTATCTCCACTGGAGATTACACTTTGGTTTTTGCATTGCCTCTTCTTTTGAAATATTTTTGTCTGAAAAAGGGTCCAACATTCTGTTGTCTCTCTCAGGTCCTCAGGTTAAATCACCACCAGTCAGATCTCCCCCAACAAAGGGGAAAACAGCCTATGGTCATCTGGGACTATGGAGACTTTACCTTTTTTACCTTAAGAACAGTTTGCACATTGCCTGACTTCCCCAATCCCACCCCACCCTGGAGAATAGTCTCACTCTGTAGAGGTTCCCTCCTTTCCTCCTGAATTATTTTCAGCTGGATGAATTCACCTGCTGTGTTAGTGGCTGTATCAGATTCTCTGCTTTAAATCTTACCCAAGGTAACGGCACATTAAAGGGAAGAGCTCCCACCCTATCCCCGTAAACCAGTAACCCCACATAACCTTTTGGACACTAAAGGGAAGTTTAGCATGACCAGTCCACCTAACCTGCACAGCTTGGACTTTAGAACCCTTTACAATCTTGTGTCCCCTCCCGTTATTCTAAACCCAAGAGTATAAGCTCAATTTGATTCTTGAAACATGAATAAGTCCGTACTTTGACGGACGGAATTTTAAAAAAAATGCACCATCATTTCCCAAATACAAAAATATTGGACCTTCTTTTCTGTACTAGTCACCAAACTATGGTATTAATTGCTTTTGTGTATTGCAATGACAATCATCAAATGAAGCCCTAAGATCTAAATTGTGTTTTTCTTCATGCTGTAGATAAGGGGCTGAGGTGAGAACTATTACTTCTTCACAGTTTACTAGTCTTAATTAAACTTTTGATTACACAACACTGAACACAGTGTATAATTATGTCAGCCTTCAAACTAATCAATTCAGTACATGTACCTTAGAATTTTGCTGTTCTGAGTACCACTATGTGATGAAAATGTAAAACAAGTCTCATGATCATTGTTTCTATTGATTTCGGAAAGCAAACAAATTAAAATTGTCAGTTTTTGAAGGCAGATTCTTGGGAATCAAGTTAGGGTTCAATAGGTAAGGAACATAGCAATTAAGATATACAGGTCACAATGTGTTCAACTGCTCACAAACATCTGAAACAATTGATTTATGGAGTGAAAAATAACCATTGATTCATAAAGTTAATAGTTTGCATAAAATCATATTGGGTGTGCATTTTCACAATAACTATGGATTAGCGCTGAACTGAAATAATCATGTGCAGTTTGTATAAATTGTCCCAAATCTAAAAGTTTTTCAGGCTTGGTTAAGTTTTCGGAAAGGGATATTCTCTGTCATAACAGGGAAGCAGATTCCAAACAGCCACACATTTTTTTAATTGCAAACTTAAGTTTGTATCTGGCAAACATAAAGATTTAAACATTTTCAAAGTAGGGTTCTAAATGTACAACCCATAAATGTATTTGCATTGTGTGGGTATTTTTGTGAGGGCCACAAAGAGTCCAACACGAGCTTGTGAGTCAAATAAAATTTAACGTTATTTACACGGATATTTACACAGCACCAATTAAAGCAAATTACTGCGGATGCTGGAATCTGAAACGAAAGAGAAAATGCTGGAAAACCTCAGCAGGTCTGGTAGCATCTGGAGGGAGAGAAAAGAGCGAACGTTTCGAGTCCGATGACTCTTTGTCAAAGCTAACAGACAGACAAAGTGGGAAATATTTATACTGTGGAGTGAGAATGAAAGATGAGTCATAGCCACAGAAACCCAGGGAAACCGGGTGCTAATGGCCACAGAAACCCAGGGAAACCGGGTGCTAATGGCCACAGAAACCAAGGGGAAAGAGTGCGAATGGCAGTCCCCAGAGAGAACAAAAGATGTGAAAGATCAAACAGCAGGGAAACTAACATCAGAGGATGAACTGTAGATGTGGGGGGAGGGGAAGGGGGAAGCAAAGAGGAGAAAGATGAAGGAAAGGTGGTTAAGATTGGGGGGGGGGGGAATTAAATGTATATTAAGAAAGACAGAAACGGTAAAAGACAGTTAAAATGAAATGAAAACAAATGGGTCGAGGTGGGGTAGAGCTGATTATCTGAAGTTGTTGAATTCGATGTTGAGACCGGAAGGCTGTAGCGTGCCTAACCGGGAGATGAGATGTTGTTCCTACAGTTTGCGTCGAGCTTCACTGGAACATTGCAGCAGGCCAAGAACAGGCATGGGAGCAGGGTCTTGTGTTAAAATGGCAAGCAACAGGAAGGTCAGGGTCCTGAATGCGCACAGACCGAAGATGCTCAGCAAAGCGATCACCCAGTCTGCGTTTGGTCTCTCCGATATAGAGGAGACCACATTGGGAGCAGCGAATGCAGTAGACCAGATTGGAAGAGATGCAAGTGAAACGCTGCTTAACCTGGAATGAGTGTTTTGGGCCTGGGATGTTAAGCATGGATGAGGTAAAGGGTCAGGTGTTACACCTTCTGCGATTGCATGGGAAGGTGGGAGAGGTACTGGGTATGGTGGAGGAGTGGACTAGATTGTCTCAGAGGGAACGGTCTCTGCGGAAAGCTGACAGAGGGAGTGAAGGGACGATGTGTTTGGTGGTGGCATCACGCTGGAGTTGGCAAAAATGGCGGAGGATTATGCTTTGCATACGAAGGCTGGTGGGGTGAAATGTGAGAACGAGGGTAACTCTATCCTTGTTCTGGGAGGGAGTGGAGGGGGTGAGGGTAGTGGCGCGGGAGATGGACCGCACACTGTTGAGGGCCCTGTCCACAACTAGGTGGGAAATCACGGTTGAGAACGATGCTTTCCAAAATGGTGCTTCAAAAATGTGTTCCTTCTTTCTTGGAGTGGGCGGAGCATCTGAAAAACAACGCCGCCCCCGATTTCAGCATAAAAATGGATTCTCTGGCCAATTGCCAAACACGATTTCGCTGTCGGCAATCAGTGAATTCCGCCCATGGGCTTTTGAAATGGGCTCTATTCTGGGATCTTCCTGTCCGTTTATAATGTCAGCTAGGATCGTAACATTACATTTGCCACCCTCCTGTTTGCTGGACTGGTTCCAGAATCAGGAGAATTTTAGAAGATGACAACCAACTATTTCCATGACCATCGCTTTTAGTACCCTTGGGTGTAAATCATCAGGCTGTGGGGATTTATTAACTTTCAGTCCCATTACTTTCTCCAACGCATTTTTTTCAGAAACACTGGGCTGGATTCACCGCCGGCGGGATGCTCCATTTTGCCGGCAGCCCGGGGGTTTCCCGACGGCGTGGGGCTGCCCCACAATGGGAAACCCCATTGACCAGCCAGCGAAACGGAGCATCCCACCGGCGTGCTGAACCAGAAATGTCGCGCGGCAGGGCGGAGAAACCTGCCCATTGTTTTCACTAAATTCCTCCTTCTCATTTTACCCTTGATTCCTTAGTATTTCTACAGAACTAAAGTAGTTGTTTAATTGCTCTTCCATTCCCCTGTTCCCTGTTATAAATTCTCCCGATCTGCACTGTAAGACATTGGTCTTCACTAATCTTTTCCTTTTTACATACTTTTGAGGCTTTTACCTCCATTTTTATGTTTCTTGCAAGTTTACTCTCTTGCTCTATTTTCCCCTCTTTATCAATCTCTTGGTCCTCCTTTGCTGAATTCTGCATTTCTCCCAATCCTCAGTCTTGATACTTTTTACTCGCACCTTTATATGACTCCTCATTGGATCTAATACTATCCTTTCCTAATCGATTTTAGCCAACTGAGATTAGACTTCTTCATCTTCCATCCGATTGAAGAATTCTAGCATGTTATGGTCACTGTTACCTAAAGGTCTATCTGGCTTACCTTAAAATATTCAAAGATTCTGCTTCCACTGCATTTTTAGGAAGAGAATTCCACAGATTCGCAACCCTTGGAGAGAAAAATCTCCTCAATAACATTGCTCCTTAAATCCAGGAACTCACCACATCTCCTCCTCAAACACTCCACAGCTCCTCCTCAAACAATCCACACCTCCTCCTCAAACAGTCCACAGCTCCTCCTCAAACAATCCACATCTCCTCCTGAAACAATCCAGAGGTGATGAAGTTTTCCCCTGTGTGGCAGCCCTGTCGTTTGGCAGCCCGCTGTGCCAGTTCAGGTTCAATGTCCTGGTCCTGCAGGCTATCCTCCTTTCTTCCTTATCAGATGTCGATTTCGGCGGCGTGAGAGCAGCTGGTGAGTCAGTTTCAGCGGGAGCATTGCGGAAGGAGGTTGCTGGGAGGTAAGTCAACCTTTAAAAGCACTTCTCTTTGCAGGGGCAGGCCAGTCGATTTCGGCGGCGTGAGAGCAGCTGGTGAGTGAGTTTCAGCGGGAGCATTGCGGAAGGAGGTTGCTGGGAGGTAAGTCAACCTTTAAAAGCACTTCTCTTTGCAGGGGCAGGCCAGTCGATTTCGGCGACGTGAGAGCAGCTGGTGAGTGAGTTTCAGCGGGAGCATTGCGGAAGGAGGTTGCTGGGAGGTAAGTCAACCTTTAAAAGCACTTCTCTTTGCAGGGGCAGGCCAGTCGATTTCGGCGGCGTGAGAGCAGCTGGTGAGTCAGTTTCAGCGGGAGCATTGCGGAAGGAGGTTGCTGGGAGGTAAGTCAACCTTTAAAAGCACTTCTCTTTGCAGGGGCAGGCCAGTCGATTTCGGCGGCGTGAGAGCAGCTGGTTAGTCAATTTCAGCGGGAGCATTGCGGAAGGAGGTTGCTGGGAGGTAAGTCAACCTTTAAAAGCACTTCTCTTTGCAGGGGCAGGCCAGTCGATTTCGGCGGCGTGAGAGCAGCTGGTGAGTCAGTTTCAGCGGGAGCATTGCGGAAGGAGGTTGCTGGGAGGTAAGTCAACCTTTAAAAGCACTTCTCTTTGCAGGGGCAGGCCAGTCGATTTCGGCGGCGTGAGAGCAGCTGGTGAGTGAGTTTCAGCGGGAGCATTGCGGAAGGAGGTTGCTGGGAGGTAAGTCAACCTTTAAAAGCACTTCTCTTTGCAGGGGCAGGCCAGTCGATTTCAGCGGCGTGAGAGCAGCTGGTGAGTCAGTTTCAGCGGGAGCATTGCGGAAGGAGGTTGCTGGGAGGTAAGTCAACCTTTAAAAGCACTTCTCTTTGCAGGGGCAGGCCAGTCGATTTCGGCGGCGTGAGAGCAGCTGGTGAGTGAGTTTCAGCGGGAGCATTGCGGAAGGAGGTTGCTGGGAGGTAAGTCAACCTTTAAAAGCACTTCTCTTTGCAGGGGCAGGCCAGTCGATTTCGGCGGGAGTGGAGCTGGCTGGTTGGTCAATTTCAGCAGGAGCTGAGAATTTTTCTTTTTTTTTAAATTAGTTTTTTAGGCGGGATCAGGAAGTTGACCCGCGGACGTCTGGGAAGACCCTCACCAATAAATTCTGGTGGAGAGGAAACCCGAGACACTACACGTGTAGTGTCTCCCACCCACCCTCCTCCTCTAACCTAATAATAAAACCCATTGGTCTGAGGTAAGTACCATATTTTTATTATATTATTATTATTTTTTATAAAAATTTAATTTAGTTGTTAGCCAGATCTTGGTAGAAAGTTAGAGGAATGGCAGGGAAGGGAGTGCAATGTTCCTCCTGCAGGATGTTTGAGGTGAGGGATGCAGTTAGTGTCCCTGCTGATTTTACCTGCAGGAAGTGCTGCCATCTCCAGCTCCTCCAAGACCGAGTTAGGGAACTGGAGCTGGAGTTGGAAGAACTTCGGATCATTCGGGAGGCAGAAGGGGTCATAGATAGCAGCTTCAGGGAATTAGTTACACCAAAGATTGGAGATAGGTGGGTAACTGTAAGAGGGACTGGGAAAAAACAGTCAGTGCAGGGATCCCCTGCGGTCGTTCCCCTGAGAAACAAGTATACCGCTTTGGATACTTGTGAGGGGGACGACTTACCAGGGGTAAGCCATGGGGTACGGGCCTCTGGCACGGAGTCTGTCCCTGTTGCTCAGAAGGGAAGGGGGGAGAGGAGCAGAGCATTAGTAATTGGGGACTCTATAGTCAGGGGCACAGATAGGAGATTTTGTGGGAGCGTGAGAGACTCACGTTTGGTATGTTGCCTCCCAGGTGCAAGGGTACATGATGTCTCGGATCGTGTTTTCCGGGTCCTTAGGGGGGAGGGGGAACAGCCCCAAGTCGTGGTCCACATTGGCACCAACGACATAGGTAGGAAAGGGGACAAGGATGTCAGGCAGGCTTTCAGGGAGCTAGGATGGAAGCTCAGAACTAGAACAAACAGAGTTGTTATCTCTGGGTTGTTGCCCGTGCCACGTGATAGTGAGATGAGGAATAGGGAGAGAGAGCATTTAAACACGTGGCTACAGGGATGGTGCAGGCGGGAGGGTTTCAGATTTTTGGATAACTGGGGCTCTTTCTGGGGAAGGTGGGACCTCTACAGACAGGATGGTCTACATCTGAACCTGAGGGGCACAAATATCCTGGGGGGGAGATTTGTTAGTGCTCTTTGGGGGGGTTTAAACTAATGCAGCAGGGGCATGGGAACCTGGATTGTAGTTTTAGGGTAAGGGAGAATGAGAGTATAGAGGTCAGGAGCACAGATTTGACGTCGCAGGAGGGGGCCAGCGTTCAGGTAGGTGGTTTGAAGTGTGTCTACCTCAATGCCAGGAGTATACGAAACAAGGTAGGGGAACTGGCAGCGTGGGTTGGTACCTGGGACTTCGATGTTGTGGCCATTTCGGAGACATGGATAGAGCAGGGACAGGAATGGATGTTGCAGGTTCTGGGGTTTAGGTGTTTTAGTAAGCTCAGAGAAGGAGGCAAAAGAGGGGGAGGTGTGGCGCTGCTAGTCAAGAGCAGTATTACGGTGGCGGAGAGGATGCTAGATGGGGACTCTTCTTCCGAGGTAGTATTGGCTGAAGTTAGAAACAGGAAAGGAGAGGTCACCCTGTTGGGAGTTTTTTATAGGCCTCCTAATAGTTCTAGGGATGTAGAGGAAAGGATGGCGAAGATGATTCTGGATATGAGCGAAAGTAACAGGGTAGTTATTATGGGAGACTTTAACTTTCCAAATATTGACTGGAAAATATATAGTTCGAGTACAATAGATGGGTCGTTTTTTGTACAGTGTGTGCAGGAGGGTTTCCTGAAACAATATGTTGACAGGCCAACAAGAGGCGAGGCCACGTTGGATTTGGTTTTGGGTAATGAACCAGGCCAGGTGTTGGATTTGGAGGTAGGAGAGCACTTTGGGGACAGTGACCACAATTCGGTGACGTTTACGTTAATGATGGAAAGGGATAAGTATACACCGCAGGGCAAGAGTTATAGCTGGGGGAAGGGCAATTATGATGCCATTAGACGTGACTTGGGGGGGATAAGGTGGAGAAGTAGGCTGCAAGTGTTGGGCACACTGGATAAGTGGGGCTTGTTCAAGGATCAGCTACTGCGTGTTCTTGATAAGTATGTACCGGTCAGACAGGGAGGAAGGCGTCGAGCGAGGGAACCGTGGTTTACCAAGGAAGTGGAATCTCTTGTTAAGAGGAAGAAGAAGGCCTATGTGAAGATGAAGTGTGAAGTTTCGGTTGGGGCGATGGATAGTTACAAGGTAGCGAGGAAGGATCTAAAGAGAGAGCTAAGACGAGCAAGGAGGGGACATGAGAAGTATTTGGCAGGAAGGATCAAGGAAAACCCAAAAGCTTTCTATAGGTATGTCAGGAATAAGCGAATGACTAGGGAAAGAGTAGGACCAGTCAAGGACAGGGATGGGAAATTGTGTGTGGAGTCTGAAGAGATAGGCGAGATACTAAATGAATATTTTTCGTCAGTATTCACTCAGGAAAAAGATAATGTTGTGGAGGAGAATGCTGAGCCCCAGGCTAATAGAATAGATGGCATTGAGGTACGTAGGGAAGAGGTGTTGGCAATTCTGGACAGGCTGAAAATAGATAAGTCCCCGGGACCTGATGGGATTTATCCTAGGATTCTATGGGAGGCCAGGGAAGAGATTGCTGGACCTTTGGCTTTGATTTTTATGTCATCATTGGCTACAGGAATAGTGCCAGAGGACTGGAGGACAGCAAATGTGGTCCCTTTGTTCAAAAATGGGAGCAGAGACAACCCCGGCAACTATAGACCGGTGAGCCTCACGTCTGTAGTGGGTAAAGTCTTGGAGGGGATTATAAGGGACAAGATTTATAATCATCTAGATAGGAATAATATGATCAGGGATAGTCAGCATGGCTTTGTGAAGGGTAGGTCATGCCTCACAAACCTTATTGAGTTCTTTGAGAAGGTGACTGAACAGGTAGACGAGGGTAGAGCAGTTGATGTGGTGTATATGGATTTCAGCAAAGCGTTTGATAAGGTTCCCCACGGTAGGCTATTGCAAAAAATACGGAGGCTGGGGATTGAGGGTGATTTAGAGATGTGGATCAGAAATTGGCTAGCTGAAAGAAGACAGAGGGTGGTGGTTGATGGGAAATGTTCAGAATGGAGTACAGTCACAAGTGGAGTACCACAAGGATCTGTTCTGGGGCCGTTGCTGTTTGTCATTTTTATCAATGACCTAGAGGAAGGCGCAGAAGGGTGGGTGAGTAAATTTGCAGACGATACTAAAGTCGGTGGTGTTGTCGATAGTGTGGAAGGATGTAGCAGGTTACAGAGGGATATAGATAAGCTGCAGAGCTGGGCTGAGAGGTGGCAAATGGAGTTTAATGTAGAGAAGTGTGAGGTGATTCACTTTGGAAGGAATAACAGGAATGCGGAATATTTGGCTAATGGTAAAGTTCTTGAAAGTGTGGATGAGCAGAGGGATCTAGGTGTCCATGTACATAGATCCCTGAAAGTTGTCACCCAGGTTGATAGGGTTGTGAAGAAGGCCTATGGAGTGTTGGCCTTTATTGGTAGAGGGATTGAGTTCCGGAGTCGGGAGGTCATGTTGCAGCTGTATAGAACTCTGGTCCGGCCGCATTTGGAGTATTGCGTACAGTTCTGGTCACCGCATTATAGGAAGGACGTGGAGGCTTTGGAGCGGGTGCAGAGGAGATTTACCAGGATGTTGCCTGGTATGGAGGGAAAATCTTATGAGGAAAGGCTGACGGACTTGAGGTTGTTTTCGTTGGAGAGAAGAAGGTTAAGAGGAGACTTAATAGAGGCATACAAAATGATCAGGGGGTTGGATAGGGTGGACAGTGAGAGCCTTCTCCCGCGGATGGATATGGCTGGCACGAGGGGACATAACTTTAAACTGAGGGGTAATAGATATAGGACAGAGGTCAGAGGTAGGTTCTTTACGCAAAGAGTAGTGAGGCCGTGGAATGCCCTACCTGCTACAGTAGTGAACTCGCCAACATTGAGGGCATTTAAAAGTTTATTGGATAAACATATGGATGATAATGGCATAGTGTAGGTTAGATGGCTTTTGTTTCGGTGCAACATCGTGGGCCGAAGGGCCTGTACTGCGCTGTATTGTTCTATGTTCTATGTTCTAGATGATGCCTGGCATTCTTCCTCCTCCACCAGCATGTCCCGGCTCTGTTGTGCGATGTTGTGGAGGATGCAGTAGGCCACCGTGATGTATGTGGGCAATATTGAAGAGCCCCACCAGAGTGGTTCAGGCATCAGAACTGTATCTTTAGGACGCCAGTGCACTCGATGTTGCTCCTGGTTGCTGCATGTGCTTCGTTGTAGCTGTTCGCCATGTCGGTCTGGAGCCTCCAGACAGGCGTCATTAGCCAAGACCTCAGTGGATAACTCTTGTCACCCAAGAGCCTACCCTCAGCACGGTAGCACACATGGATAGCACTGTGGCTTCACAGCGCCAGGGTCCCAGGTTCGATTCCTCGCTGCGTCACTGTCTGTGCGGAGTTGGCACGTTCTCCCTGTGTCTGCGTGGGTTTCCTCCGGATGCTCCCACAGTCCAAAGACGTGCAGGTTAGGTGGATTGGCCATGATAAATTGCCCTTAGTGACCAAAAAGGTTAGGAGGGGTTATGGGGATAGGGTGGAAGTGAGGGTTCAAGTGGGTCGGTGCAGACTTGATGGGCCGAATGGCCTCCTTCTGCACTGCATGTTCTATGTATCTCACCCGAGCACCTCAAAAGTGCCGGGAACCGATGAGTGCGCCAGCATGTAGGCATCATGTACGCTGCCTGGATATCGGGCGCAGGCGCATATGATGTGTAGCTGGTGGTCGCACACCAACTACAGATTCAGGGAGGCTCTTCCTGCTGATGAAGGGCTCCCAATGATGAGCCGATGCTCGTATGGAGACATGTGTCCCATTGATCATCCCCTGGACCTGGGGCATGCCAGCGATGGCAGTGAATTCCTGCTGTGTTGGTCCAGACTGAACGTGATATAGTCCGCCCTCCGGGCATATAGAGCATCTGTAACAGCGCAGATGTACCTGTGCGCTGCAATTGAAAATATGGAAGATATGTCATTTGAAACATGGAAGTCTGGCAATACCTGATCTAAGAAACATGAGAGAATGTAGGGAAAAATCCCATGAAGGGTTAACAGCTGCTGCAGGAGAGGGCTGTGAAATGCAGATAGCCTTTAGCAGATAGTCGCGCAGGCTTAGCAAACAAAACAAGCAGGTCTTTCAAGTCACAATCGAGTGAATTTTAGTGTACAGCTAAAAGCAATGTTTTGCATCTCCTTTTGAAGTTGAGTAAGCAGCTGGAAAAGAATGGATGAGGTTCAGTTGAATTAGGTGACAAATGTTTAAATGTGAGGCAAGTCTTTTTAACTCACCAATTGAATCTTTAGTATAAAGCTAAAAGCAATATTTCACATCTTCATTGAAGTTAAGTAAGCAGCTGGAAAAGAATGGATGAGGTTCAGTTGAATTAGGTGACAAATGTTTAGAGGTGTGAAATTCTGCTGACACCAGGTGAATATGGGAAGCTGGAGACAACGTGTCTACGAGAACACAAATTAGACCCAAGTCAAAATAAAAATTATGAGCTGGGGACACAATTTGATAATAATAAAACTATAGAAATATCAGGAATAAAAAGTCACACCTTTGAAATCAAAGCATTTTTGAACATCACAAAGGAAACAATATAATTAGAGATCTATGCGATGAGGTCATGCTCAAAATGAATACTTAGTCGTGTTAGAAAAATTCAGATTAAAGGTACCTTTTACAATCCAAGTGAAATAAAAGTTACTTTACAATAAAGTCATAAAAACTTAATAACTGTTAGAGAAATATATAATCCCTGAGAAAGGGGATGGTAGGTAGAGAAGCAGAGAAGGAACAAGAGTTAGCTCAGAGTCAGCTCAGAGTCAGCTCTCACAGGTCGGTCATGGGAAAGGGACAGAGCAAAGCAGCCGAGCTAAAACAGCTAATACATCTAAGGAAGAACAGAATTTAAAGAGGAGGCAGAGTCAGCGCAGAGCCAGCTCTCACAGTTCGGTACATGGGAAAGATAGAGCATAGCAACCGAGCAGAACAGCAAATACATCTGAGGAAGACCAAAAGCTAAAGAAAAATGATTATCAGGGTGGACCTGAAGATCTCTTCAACCAACCAGGAGAATCCAGACGCAAGATCTTGTTACTTTTCTGTAAAGACAGTGATTGCATCTTTTAAAAGAAAAAACATAATAATAAAATAACTTAAAAGTTTTAACCTGAAACAGTGGTTATTACAAAGCCTACTTTACTTACTTAGCAATGCGAGACCCAGGATATTGATGCTACTAAGTGGTAAGTAGATAAAATTCTTCTGTGAAGGTATGTGTTATACCGGGGGATAACTTGAAAACATAGTTTGACCTGAATAGCACCCACCTAAGCCTGCACAGGAGTCAGGGAGTGAGAATCCCTGTTCACCATTTAGAATATCGACCGTTTTTGGCATAGGGGGATTTCTAAGAATAGTGGAGAGTTTTTAACTTCAGTGCGGACATTTGAGATATCCCAGACAGTGCCTGGAAAGACCCCAAGGTGAAAAAGCTCAGGGCGACCATCAGCTTAATGGCCACAGCGAGCTGGTGTCGTTCTCCACATCCCTGTGGTTCCAGGCCCGCCACCATCTGGCATAGATGGTGCACTGTCTCGCTGGTCAGCCAGAGTTCTCGGTGACATGTGTAATCCGGCAGGTCCTCAAAGGACAGGCGCTGATGGTATACACGTGGTCTGATGCGCCGCCTCTCTCGCCGCTCCTACTCAGCCTGTTGGAACGCCGGCACTCCAGCCCCACCAGCTGGCTCCTGCGGTTCTGGGACAGGCTCCTCCTGTACAGGGTCCTCCCCGAGCAGACTCTGTGCCTGCAGCCTCCGTGTGTCCACAAGGGAAGCTGCAGCCAGGTAGATAGCGAGTATTGCTGGCTGTACTCCGAAATTCATTCTCTGCCGGGGGGGGGGGGGGATTGAAGACATGCAAGAAGAATATACCCTTCAAATCCAACAGACTACATGGTGACCCTGAGTTACACTTCAGCTCCACCCTACACATATCCCCCCCCAATTCCACCCCCACCCCCTCGGCTGTTCTCCCCAATGTGTCGCATTCTGCACTGCATCCCTAACCTCATCCCCCAGCCCTGTTGATAGGGATACCCCTGTCAGTGATAGGATCTGCGGTCCCTGTCCTGTTTGCTCAGTGTGGTCCCACTGTGGGTGCCCTCACTGGTGGGCTGTGTGTTACCCCACGAGCAGATTGGCATCTGGGCTGTGCAGTGGAGAGTGTCACCGTGTGCCACCAATCACCTCCGTGTGTCTGCTGGGAGTGTAGCGGCCGTGTGATGTGGGTCCTGGGTGTGAAACACAGGTTGTGACAACCTGTCCGGGGGCAGGATGGATGGGAGCAGGGACGCGGTGGGCAGGCACAGACACTGAGCAGTCAGCAGAGTGAACAGCCTGGGACCTGGAACTTGTACCACGGGGTGCGTTTGAAACAAATCCTGCAGCAATGGCAGCTGAGCCAGGCACGAATAACCTCAGCCGGTCCAGGAATTGAACCCACGCTCTGCATCACACACCAGCTGTCCAGCCAAGTGAACGAAACCAGCCTTTACTTTTCCCCTTACTTTTTTGCTTTCTGTTCCAAAACCATTTTTCTATCAAATCACTTCTGAAAATCCACATGTCAAACCAACCGGCATCCTTTATCACTGCACTTGAATTTCTTCAAAAAATGCAATTTGTCAAGCATGGCCCGAGCTTCACAATTTCTTGCAGATTCTTCCAGATAAGTCATCGCTCTCTGTGTTCACTAAAGCACATCCTTACTCTCAACTCTAGCAGTTTACTGTAACCCAGATAAAAATGAGTGGCTTTTTATTTCCAGGCTTGTTACATTTTCTTTTCTTAGCAGTATGTCTGCAGCAAGCTTTCCTCTCGAGATATGATTTTCAAAGGTTTTCCAAATTATGATTTGAGCTTTTGCAAACTCTTCAATGCCCTTCAATATTTCAGGATACGTGCAATCTGGGCCTGGTGACATTTCCAACTTTAGTTTCATTCATGTCTTTTAATACAGTGTCTTTTGAATATTTATCTCCAGTAGGAGCTTCTGTGCCACTTCTTCAGACACTCCGATAGTTCACTTTAATCTTCCTTTGTAATAATAATAATAATAATCTTTATTGTCACAAGTCGGCTTACATTAACACTGCAATGAAGTTACTGTGAAAAGCCCCTAGTCGCCACACTCCGGCGCCTGTTCAGGTACATAGAGGGAGAATTCAGAATGTCCAATTTACCTCACAGCACGTCTTTCGGGACTTGTGGGAGGAAACCGGAGCACCCGGAGGAACCCCACGCAGACACGGGGAGAATGTGCAGACTCCGCACAGACAGTCACCCAAGCCGGGAATCGAACCTGGGACGCTGGTGCCGTGAAGCAACGGTGCTAACCACTGTGCTACTATGAGATTATATGATATCTCAGCTTAAACATTTATTTAGTATCTGGCCCAGTTCCTCACTCTCTGGCACTGGACTGTACTCTTCATCTCCAAATAATCATAGCCCACCTGTGATTATTTTATTTCTTACGTATTCATACAATCACTCATATTTTTTATTATGATGGTGGCAAGTCTTCCTTCATACTCCATCATGACCTCTATTTTGTTTTTGTTTCTCTTTCCAAAGTTTTACTTTTGTTTTGACCTTTTGTCTTATTCACGGATTGCTTGTCTTTGGTACTTACATTTGACTTGTGTTTATGAAAAGGCTGAGAATTGCTGGGGACAGGGACTGCGCATGTCTCCATCCCATCAATTTTGATAGGTCCAGGTGAATAGTCGTTCCTTTTCATGCAGTTACTGGCATTCCCCAAGGACCATCGCCGGAATACAGGCCTCTTCCAGTTAGGAAGTCTGCACAATAACTGGTTCTGGGAGGTGGGGGAAAGACCACATGAAAATTATTTTTCTAAATTTAGGAAAATGTGAAGAAAAGAAACATAATCCCTTTTTCCCTCATTCTAAAATACAAAGAACAAAGAACAGTACAATACAGGAACAGGCCCTTCGGCCCTCCCAGACAGCACCAATCATGATGCCTGTCTAAATTAAATGTATCCCGCTATTCCTATCCATGTATTTGTCAAGATGCCTCTTAAACTTCTCTATGGTATCTGCTTCCACCACCTCCCCCGGCAGCGGGTTCCAGGCACTTATCACCCTCGCACATCTCCCCTACACCTTGCTCCTCGCACCTTAAACCTATGTCCCCTAGTCCCCTAGTAATTGACTTTTCCAGCCTTGGAAAAAGCTTCTGTGATCAACTCTGTCCATGCCACTCATAATTTTGTAAATCTTTATCAGGTCGCCCCTCAACCTCCATCGTTCCAGTGATAATAATCCAAGTTTAGATAACCTCTCGTCATAACTAATACCCTCCAGACCAGGCAACATCCTGCTAAACCTCTTCTGTACCCTCATCCTTCTGGTCATGTGGCGACCAGAATTGTGCACAATATTTCAAATATGGCCTAACCAAGGTTCTCTACAGCTGCAACATGACTTGCTAATTTTTAAACTCAATGTCCTGACCGATGCATGTCATATGCCTTCCTGACTGCCTTATCCTGGGAGTACCGCAGGGATCAGTTCTGGGTCCTCTGCTGTTTGTGATTTTCATTAATGATTTGGATGAGCGAGTTGAAGGGTGGGTCAGTAAATTTGCAGATGATACGAAGATTGGTGGAGTTGTGGATAGTAAGGAGGGCTGTTGTCGGCTGCAAAGAGACATAGATAGGATGCAGAGCTGGGCTGAGAAGTGGCAGATGGAGTTTAACCCTGAAAAGTGTGAGGTTGTCCATTTTGGAAGGACAAATATGAATGCGGAATACAGGGTTAACGGTAGAGTTCTTGGCATTGTGGAGGAGCAGAGAGACCTTGGGGTCTATGTTCATACATCTTTGAAAGTTGCCACTCAAGTGGATAGAGCTGTGAAGAAGGCCTATGGTGTGCTCGCGTTCATTAACAGAGGGATTGAATTTAAGAGCCGTGAGGTGATAATGCAGCTGTACAAAACTTTGGTAAGGCCACATTTGGAGTACTGTGTACAGTTCTGGTCGCCTAATTTTAGGAAGGATGTGGAAGCTCTGGAAAAGGTGCAAAGAAGATTTACCAGGATGTTGCCTGGAATGGAGAGTAGGTCTTACGAGGAAAGGTTGAGGGTGCTAGGCCTTTTCTCATTAGAGCGGAGAAGGATGAGGGGCGACTTGATAGAGGTTTATAAGATGATCAGGGGAATAGATAGAGTAGACAGTCAGAGACTTTTTCCCCAGGTGGAACACACCATTACAAGGGGACATAAATTTAAGGTGAAAGGTGGAAGATATAGGAGGGATATCAGAGGTAGGTTCTTTACCCTGAGAGTAGTGGGGGCATGGAATGCACTGCCTGTGGAAGTAGTTGAGTCGGAAACATTAGTGACCTTCAAGCAGCTGTTGGATAGGTACATGGATTACGGGAAAATGATACAGTGTAGATTTATTTGTTCTTAAGGGCAGCACGGTAGCATTGTGGATAGCACAATTGCTTCACAGATCCATGGTCCCAGGTTCGATTCTGGCTTGGGTCATTGTCTGTGCGGAGTCTGCACGTCCTCCCCGTGTCTGCGTGGGTTTCCTCCGGGTGCTCCGGTTTCCTCCCACAGTCCAAAGATGTGCGGGTTAGGTGAATTGGCCAATGATAAATTGCCCTTAATGTCCAAATTGCCCTTGGTGTTGGGTGGAGGTGTTGAGTTTGGGTAGGGTGCTCTTTCCAAGAGCTGGTGCAGACTCAGGGGGCCGAATGGCCTCCTTCTGCACTGTAGATTCAATGATAATCTATGATTAATCTAGGACAAAGGTTCGGCACAACATCGTGGGCCGAAGGGCCTGTTCTGTGCTGTATTTTCTATGTTCTATGTTCTATGTTCTATGTTATCCGCCTGCGTTTCCACTTTCGGTGACCTGTGGACCTGTGCATCCGATCTTGCTGCCTGTCAATAGTCCTAAGGGTTCTGCTATTTACTGTGTATTTCCCACCTGTATTGGACCTTCCAAAATGCATTACCTCACATTTTTCTGGGTTAAACTCTATCTGCCAATTCTCCGCCCAAGTTTCCAACCAATCTATAGCCTGCTGTATCCTCTGACAATCCTCTTCACGATGTGGAGATGCCGGCGTTGGACTGGGGTGAGCACAGTAGGAAGTCTTACAACACCAGGTTAAAGTCCAACAGGTTTGTTTCGATGTCACTAGCTTTCGGAGCGCTGCTCCTTCCTCAGGTGAATGAAGAGGTATGTTCCAGAAACAAATATATAGACAAATTCAAATGCCCTTGATTGCTGAAGTGTTCCCCGACTGGAAGGGAACATTCCTGCCTGGTGAGTGTCGCGCGATGTCCGTTCATTCGTTGTCGCAGCGTCTGCATGGTCTCGCCAATGTACCACGCTTCGGGACATCCTTTCCTGCGGCGTATGAGGTAGACAACGTTGGCCGAGTCGCATGAGTATGTACCGCGTACCTGGTGGGTGGTGTTCTCACGTGTAATGGTGGTATCCACGTCGATGATCTAGCACGTCTTGCAGAGATTGCCATGGCAGGGTTGTGTGGTGTCGTGGTCACTGTTCTGAAGACTGGGTAGTTTGATGCAAACAATGGTTTGTTTGAGGTTGCGTGGTTGTTTGAAGGCAAGTAGTGGGGGTGTGGGGATGACCTTGGCAAAATGTTCATCTTCATCAATGACGTGTTGAAGGCTGTGAAGAAGATGTCGTAGTTTATCCGCTCCGGCGAAGTACTGGACGACGAAGGGTATTCTATCGGTTGTGTCCCATGTTTGTCTTCTGAGGAGGTTGGTGCGGTTTTTCGCTGTGGCGCATTGGAACTGTCAATCGATGAGTCGAGTGCCATATCCCGTTCGTACGAGGGCATCTTTCAACATCTGTAGATGTCTGTTACGCTCCTCCTCGTCTGAGCAGATCCTGTGTATACGGAGAGCTTGCCCATAGGGGATGGCTTCTTTAATGTGTTTCGGGTGGAAGCTGGAGAAGTGGAGCATCGTGAGGTTATCCGTGGGTTTGCGGTAAAGCGAAGTGCTGAGGTGACCGTCCTTGATGGAGACGAGTGTGTCCAAGAATGCAACTGATTTTGGAGAGTAGTCCATGGTGAGTCTGATGGTTGGATGGAACTTATTAATGTCATCGTGTAGTCGTTTCAGTGATTCTTCGTCGTGGGTCCAAAGGAAAAAAATGTAATCGATGTATCTGGTGTATAACGTCGGTTGAAGGTCCTGTGCGGTGAGTAGGTCCTGTTCAAACTTGTGCATGAAGATGTTGGCGTATTGGGGTGCGAATATGGTCCCCATGGCTGTTCCGTACGTCTGGATGAAGAACTTGTTGTCGAAGGTGAAGACGTTGTGATCCAGAATGAAGCGGATGAGTTGCCGAATTGTGACTGGAGATTGGCAGTTGTCGGTGTTGAGTACTGAGGCTGTTGCAGCAATGCCGTCGTCATGGGGGATGCTGGTGTAGAGTGCCGAGACGTCCATTGTGACGAGGAATGTTCCTGGTTCAACTGGTCCATGGTTGCTGAGTTTCTGTAGGAAGTCCGTCGTGTCGCGACAGAAGTTGGGCGTACCTTGTACGATGGGTTTCAAGATGCCCTCGATGTAGCCAGAGAGGTTCTCACACAGGGTCCCATTGCCTGAAACGATAGGATGGCCTGGTGTGTTGGCCTTATGTATTTTCGGGAGGCAGTAGAGATCTCCAATGCGGGGAGTACGTGGGATGAGAGCACGTAGGGTGCTCTGAAGATCTGGATCCAAGGTCTTGATCAGTCTGTTAAGTTGCCGGATGTGTTCCTTGGTCGGATCTGCGGGTAACTGTCTGTAGTGTTCTTGGTTGTTCATGGTGAGTCTGATGGTTGGATGGAACATCCACTGCCCTTCATCAATCATCTTCGTCACTTCCTCAAAACTCTCTATCAAGTTAATGAGACATGAACTCCCCTTCACAAAACCATGCTGTCTATTGCTAAAAAGTCCATTTGTTTCCAATTTGAGTAAATCCTGCCCCTAAGAATTTTTTCCAATAATTTCTCTATCACTGACATAAGGCTCACCAGTCTTCAATTTCATGGATTATCCCTTCTACCCTTCTTAAACAAAGGAACAACATTGGCTATTCTCCAGTCCTCTGGGACCTCACCTGTAGTCAATGAGGATGCAAAGATTTCTGTCAAGGCCCCAGCAATTTCCTCCCTTGCCTCCCTCAGTATTGTGGGGTTGATCCCAACAGGTCCTGTGGACTTCGCTACCCTAATGCTTTTTAAGATGCCTGGCACTTTCTCCTTTTTGATATCTACATGACCCACACTGTCTACACACCCTTCCCCAGACTCATCACCCACAGTCTTCCTGTCTGGTGAATACTGATGCAAAGTACTCATTCAGTACCCCTCCCATTTCCTCTGGCTCCACACACAGATTCCCTCCTCTGTCAATGACCGGGCTAACCCTTTCCCTGGCCACCCTCTTGCTCTTTATATACATACTTTTATTTGTGCAGTGCACTGCGATGAGTTTTATGCAAATTAATTTTTAAAAATAGATTATAAAATAGCAGAGCAGAGAATTTCTCAATTACCAATGAGAATCGCCACTGAATCGACCACAGCATTGGCAGCACAATGGACTGTTCCAAACAGCATTGAGTAATAGAAAAATCAGGACATTCTAATCGTTGACCATAACAAACAATTTTCAACAGAAATAAATGAATATCATTTTACAATTTACCAGGATTCTTGAAAATTGCTTTGCCCAAGGTATATTTTGATAAATTACTGACAGGAACAGGTTAAGGCCACAATAATCTGCTGCTTTGCAGAAAGTGGAGTCAAAGCAATTTCCAGATATGAGTCTAGTAGATAATATTATGATCCATAATGATCAAGTTTCATCCTTCATAATAACACAAGACCATTTCGTTGCGGGCTATATTGAAAACTGGATAATAGCTGACCATCCCGCGCTATTGACAGAAGATTTGTGTTTGCCTGAATGTGAAGTTAAGCACTAAAAGCATCAACTCTGATTGACTTTGTATTCTCAATCCTGCAATGTTAGAAATGCCACATAATATCAGCATTTCATTTATTTTCTCCTGCTCGAATGCTTCATCAGAAAAGCGCAGGTCAATTTTCGAACCCTTGGTTGTTGAGGCACTTTAGGTGGTTCTGCCCACAGCATCTGCTGGAAGTGGACTGACACAGCCAGCATTCTAAATGCTCTCTCCCCAGGATGTCAAAAAGAGCAAGCTGTTGATTGCAATTATTCCAGTTGACTGCCTCAATGAGCAGGAATGAGCTACTTAACACTCACTTGTGGATGTATCTTTGCCAGCATTGGGGATGAAAGGGCATTCTGCAGGGGTTCTGTGGTCAGCAGCTGGTTCTCCAGTGGTTGAGATTTCTCCTAATTCAGAGAGCCACACTGAAAATTCAATCCCCCTGAAACTTGCAGCCAACTTTCTGTTTATCTGTGAATAAAAGTTTTACATTCTCAGAGCATGGCTTGTGTTAAAATGTGTTAACACTTCAATGAAACAGGACTTTTTTTCTTTTGTTTTTTAATCTGATTGCTGGATGTGGCCATCACGGGCAGGGCTGACATCAATTGTCGATCCTGAATGACTGTTTAGAAGGCAGTTGTGAGTTACTTTCTGGAGCTGCTGTAGTCTGTCTGCTGTGGGTGCTCCCGCAGTCTTGTTAGGGAGAGACTTCCAGGATTTTGACTCGGAGATGATTCTTACCACTGAAGGATTTATTCCAGAGTTGTACCGACTCTCAGCTCCGAAGCAGACCAATCCACCTAACTGTCTGTCCGCACGAAGCATTGTTACATTCACTTCTGAACAGAACCACGTAGTATTGCAAACATATCACAGACAGTGTGCTTTATGTTAATATATATGTTGGAATATATGTTTATTGCAGATGTGCTCAAAGCATTGAATGTGGCAGAGCAGGTTGAGAAAGTAGTTAAAAAGGCATGTGGGACCCTGGGCTTTACAAATAGAGTACAAAAGCAAGGATGTTCTGATGAACCTTTATAGACTATTGGTTTGGCCTGAACAGAATATTCTGCGTAATTCGGGCACCATGCTTTCAGAAGGATGTGACTGTTTCAGAGGAGGTGCTTGGGTCACTGACTGTGCAGAGTCTGCACGTTCTCCCCGTGTCTGCGTGGGTTTCTTCCGGGTGCTCCGGTTTCCTCCCAGTGCAAAGACGTGCAGGTTAGGTGGATTGGCCATGATCAATTGCCCTTAGTGGCCAAACAAAAAGGTTAGGTGGGGTTACAGGGATAGGGTGGAGGTGTGGGCTTAAGTAGGTGCTCTTTCCAAGGGCCGGTGCAGACTTGATGGGCCGAATGGCCTCCTTCTGCATTGTAAATTCTATGTATTCATTGTACAAGGGTTGGCATGAGACTCCCCAAAAGCCCGCAGAGTAGCCGTACATTGCATGTCACATGACCCAGTTCGAAAAGAGACATTGCACACAATTACAATAACTCCCATACATAACACAGGCTGAATGTGAGGTGACATAGACACAATGGAGATAGAGGTGCTGTCTCATAACATCCAAGAACCAAAACATGCCTTACAAGCAGACAGCACGGGCCAATGACTACACAGTGTAACATGAAGGGCTGGCCAGAATCTTCCAAGGAGCTTCCCCGTCAACTCAACAGGTTCTCTGCCTTCAGACGTGAACTGACCATGCAGGATGTACTAATACTGCGTGGCCAGCTAATCATCATCCTTGTTACCCTCTAACGGTACTACACCCAACAACTGCACCAAGGCCACCCTGGAAGCAACCAGAAACAAGGGCTATACCGGCCCTGTATGTACGCTGACAAAGAAAGGGAAATCTCAAGGTGCTCACCGTGCAATGTACTCAAGCTGCATCAAACAAAGGAACCATTGCACATTCCTGAGGTCCCAGACTGCCCATGGTCATTTACAAAGGCTGACACCTTGGGGGTGATTCTCCGATATTGAGGCCAAGTGTTCGCGCCGTTGTGAACACCATCGCGTTTCACGACGATGCAAACAGGGCCCGGACACCTATTCTGGCCCCCACAGGGGGCCAGCACGGCGCTGGAGCAGTTCACGCCGCTCCAGCGTCCTTACGCGGAGCCAGATTGGCGCCGTGCCAACCCGCGCATGCGCAGTTGGGGCAGCCAAATCCTGCGCATGCGTGGGGAACGTCTTACGCACGCCGGCCCCTCACCAACATGGAGCCAGTGTTCTGGGTAGGTAGGCCCGGGGGGGAGAGGCTGGCCCACCGATGGGTGGGCCCCGATTGCGGGCCAGACCCCATTGAAGGCCACCCCGGTGAAGGAGCGCCCCCCCCCCCCCCCCCACAGCCGCCCCCCCCCCCCCCCCCCAGCGTTCCCGCAGAGTTCCCGCTGGCAGAGACCAGGGGTGGACGGCGCCAGCGGGAACCTTTCGTGTCGTAGGGGCCGCTCGGCCCATCCGGCTGGAAAATCGCCGCTCGCCGGTTCTCCAAGCGGCCCGGTGCGAATCGTGCGCTACTGGTTTCCGGGGGGTGGAAGAATTGCGTGCGGGGGTCGGGGCGGCGTGGCGCAATTCGCGCGGCGCCCCGGCGATTCTCCCACCCGGCGTGGGGGGGAGAATAGCACCCCCTTTTTAAAAATAAAATTCACAGTACCCAATAATTTTTTTCCTATTAAGGGGAAATTTAGCGTGGCCAATCCACCTACCCTGCACGGGAGAATGTGCAAACTCCACATGGGCAGTGACCCAGAGTCGGGATCGAACCTGGGTCCTCGGCGCCGTGAGGCAGCAGTGCTAACCACTGCGCACCGTGCCGCCCACAAGCTGACATCTTTGAATGGAATGGCAAACAACATTTAGGCCTTGTTGACTCATACTCTGGGTGTTTGAATTCGACTACCTCCCGAAGGTGACCAGGAGCTCAACCACACATGACAACCTGCAGAGACTCACGCCAGACCACACCACCAATTTATCTCCAATGAGTTTTGGAACATTGCACGCACATGGGACTTTGAGCACATCATGAGTAGCCCCCCCACGCTCTCTATCCACAGTCAAATGGTTCAGCAAAACAGGAGTTTCGCTCAACCAAACTTAGAACATAGAACATAGAACGATACAGCGCAGTACAGGCCCTTCGGCCCACGATGTTGCACCGAAACAAAAGCCATCTAACCTACACTATGCCATTATCATCCATATGTTTATCCAATAAACTTTTAAATGCCCTCAATGTTGGCGAGTTCACTACTGTTGCAGGTAGGGCATTCCACGGCCTCACTACTCTTTGCGTAAAGAACCTACCTCTGACCTCTGTCCTATATCTATTACCCCTCAGTTTAAAGCTATGTCCCCTCGTGCCAGCCATTTCCATCCGCGGGAGAAGGCTCTCACTGTCCACCCTATCTAACCCTCTGATCATTTTGTATGCCTCTATTAAGTCTCCTCTTAACCTTCTTCTCTCCAACGAAAACAACCTCAAGTCCATCAGCCTTTCCTCATAAGATTTTCCCTCCATACCAGGCAACATCCTGGTAAATCTCCTCTGCACCCGCTCCAAAGCCTCCACGTCCTTCCTATAATGCGGTGACCAGAACTGTACGCAATACTCCAAATGCGGCCGTACCAGAGTTCTGTACAGCTGCAACATGACCTCCTGACTCCGGAACTCAATCCCTCTACCAATAAAGGCCAACACTCCATAGGCCTTCTTCACAACCCTATCAACCTGGGTGGCAACTTTCAGGGATCTATGTACATGGACACCTAGATCCCTCTGCTCATCCACACTTCCAAGAACTTTACCATTAGCCAAATATTCCGCATTCCTGTTATTCCTTCCAAAGTGAATCACCTCACACTTCTCTACATTAAACTTCATTTGCCACCTCTCAGCCCAGCTCTGCAGCTTATCTATATCCCTCTGTAACCTGCTACATCCTTCCACACTATCGACAACACCACCGACTTTAGTATTGTAGACTTGCTCTACTTTACCTTGGAAATCTTCCACAACAAGGCCTGCCTTTGTCAGCACAATGATTATTCTCCGGGTGCACCAGAACCATGATTCCTACTGCTAAGGCTCTGCTATAGCCCAAGCTCAAAGCCAATGTACATGATGCACTTCTGCAATGTGGACTGAGGAACAGGGCACACTGCAATTGACGCGCTCGCAACCAATCTGTGCTTCATATTGCATGTAAATAGTTGTACATCGTTGTTCAGTCTATTGCTTTCTCACACAATTGTTTACACGCAACCTTTATTGTGAACACTGCCCCATCTCATGCCACCAAGGGCCCAAATTTAATCGGGAAAATATTGATCATGTGGTCACGTGTGAACGTAATGATGAGGCTATAGAAAGCATCATGTGGCGTGAGCACGGGAGTATTCCCCGGGACTTCGGGAATGTCTTGCTGTGTTGAACATAGCTGCTGACGGGGTGAATAAACTTATTTTTGTTTTAAGTCTTTGTTGCTGGTGATTTAAGGAACCCATCACATGGGCGTTGATGGCTATTCAGGAGGGAGTTCCAGGATTTTGACCCAGCGACAGTGAAGGAACGGCGATATATTTCCACGTCAGGATGGTGAGTGACTTGGAGAAGAACCTCCAGATGGTGGTGTCCCCAGGTCTCTGCTGCTCTTGTCCTTCTAGATGGTAGTGGTCATAGATTTGGGAGGTGCTGACTGAGGAACCTTGGTGAGTTACGGCAGTGCATCTTGTTTAAAAAATTCTTTCACGGGATGTGATCATCGCTGGCTGGGCCAGAATTTACTGTCCATCCCTAGTTGCCCCAGAACTGAATGGTTTGCTGGCTGTTTCAGAGGACCTATTACTGTAGGTCTGGGGTCACATGTAGGCCAGGCTCGGTTAGGATGTCAGATTTACTTTCCTAAGTGATGATTTGACGATGATTTCATAGTTATCAATTCCAGATTTTTTTATTGAATTCAAATTTTGGTGGGGTTCGAATTCGGGCCCTAGACCATTACTCTGGGTCTCTGGATTACTTGTCCAGTAATAATACCCCGACACCACTGTCTCGCCTAAAGATGGCACACTGTTCGCCTGTGGTGGAGGGAGTGGATGTTTGTGGAAGTGGGAGCAATCAAGCGGGCTGCTTTGTCCTGAATGTTGTCAAGCTTCCTCAGTGTTGTTGGAGCTGCGCTCATCCAGGCAAGTGGAGAGTATTCCCTCACACGTCTGACTTGTGCCTTGGAGATGGTGGACAGGCCTTTTCCTGGCCCAGGTCAGTTTCTATTCAATAGTAACCCCAGGATGTTGATAATGGGGGATTCAGCGATGGCAAAGCCATTGAATGTCAGGGGGTGATGATTAGATCCTCTCTTGTTGGAGTTGGCCATTGCCTGATACTTGTGCGGCTTGAATACTGCTTGCCACTTGTCATCCCAAGCCTGGATTGTGTCCAGGTCTTGCTGCATTTGGACGTGGACTGCTTCATTATCTGAGGAGTCAGAATAGTGTTGATCATTGTGCAATCTGCATTTTTAAAGTTCTGTGACATTCTGTCAAATGATCAAATACTCTTCGGAAGTGTGGCTATCCAGGGTGGTATGGTGGCACAGTGGTTAGCACTGCTACCTCATGGTGCCGAAGACCCGGGTTCGATCCCGGCCCCGGGTCACTGTCCGTGTGGAGTTTGCACATTCTCCCCGTGTCTGTGTCGGTCACATCTCCACAACCCAAAGATGTGCAGGGTAGGTGGATTGGCCACGCTAAATTATTGCCCCTTATTTGGATAAAAAAGAGTTGGGTACTCTAAATTAAACAAAAAAAAGTGTGGCTCCCATTGCAATTTGTGCGTCTATAGAGTGGGTGTATTCGTTCGAACAGAAAGGTCAATTATTTGCATAATTATTGATTCTATATGCCTGATGCAATATGTGTTGATTCAGAATAATGCATTAATTCCATTCAATTCA
This sequence comes from Scyliorhinus torazame, assembly GCF_047496885.1. Taxonomy (NCBI): domain Eukaryota; kingdom Metazoa; phylum Chordata; class Chondrichthyes; order Carcharhiniformes; family Scyliorhinidae; genus Scyliorhinus; species Scyliorhinus torazame. Next base: position 3,492,108 of record NC_092719.1, read on the forward strand.
GAGTATTCCATCTGTTGACAAATAGAGCCTAGTCCAAATGTCCCAACACAATCGATCCCATTTCAAATTGGGATTCATTCAAGGTTAATGTTTTAGATCAGCTCACACAGTGAACTCTAAAACTAATTCTTGTTCCGTTTTACCCTCCACTGTATAAACTATTCAGTCAACCGGCTTTCAGACCGCTGCCAGTATCATTAAAAGATGCAGTGGAAATCCCTGGAGTAACATATTGACATGGTTGATGAGGGTGATGTCTGGCATTGATGAAGTAGAGACACATCCAGTTATTTATAAACTGTCATTCATGTGAGTACATTTGTTTGTGATTTTGGGGAGTTCAATACTCCTCCATCATCGGCAGCTTGTCATGTTTACTGGACAAGTTCACTTTTCTGATGATACAATTTATCAGTTCCTGGTATACATAAACAGGAATTCACATTTTGACACTGAAAACTCCACAATACCAGATGTGGCGGAGTTGCAGTTCTTAAAAATTTAGTCTCAGCTTGTCGACGTGTTCCCAGAGCTTATACAAATTTCAGTTTACATAGTTTATTATTACAGAATCACTACATACACATCAAAACCCCAAACTGTTTCTCACTCAGGTCACATTGCTGCCTATCTAGTTAGAAATGGCAGAAAGCTTCCCTTGTATACTTCAAGTCTAAAATATGAGCCCAGATCTCTCTCCGTCCTTGAGAATCTTGGGGCGGATCTGGAGAAAATAGAAAAACGTGATTCTCTCTGCAGTGATTGCCTTTTGAAATCTCCCCCCACCCTCCCAATGCCAGTGGAGTATGGTGCCGTGTGTACCCGGGAACCTCATTTTAATACATTAGTATGTCATGGGCGAGCACTCTCTCCAGAGCTTCACTGCTCACGATTATTCACAGGGCGGCAACATGACACCACGTCAGCATCATTCAATACAGGTCTACAAAAACATGGGGCTTCACCTCCGAAGGGGGATATCGGGGGGTGATCGCTCAGGCAGCCATGATTCCCCAGGCTCTATACTGCCGAAGGTGCACCAGACAGTTCATGGGGGGGACACAGATAAGTTCAACTCGGTGCCAGGGTGGGGGGGGGGGGGGGGGGGTCAGTCACACAAACCCAGGGGGAAGGGGTCACTCTCAGGCCTTACCTTCCATTCGCTTTGGGGCGCTCCTTGCTTTCAGGGGGTCTGGAGGCTGGCATGCAGACTTCACTTCCTGTGACCTCCTTGCTGGGTTTAGTGGCCAAATCACCGCTGAGGGAGTGTTTGTCCTTACTGGGAGTTGGAAAGTGGGTGGCAGGAGGTGAATACTGAGGGTCAGCACTGGGGGTGACTGTGAAGTAATTGATTGGGGTCCTATGAGAAGCCAGGCTACAAAAAGAGAGTAGGTGCCTCAGGAATGGTTTTGCATCCCTGCCTCATGAGTCACTTGAGGAAGCATAACTGAATTGTGCATAGAGCCTCACATTCAGGCACAACTCTGAGTTCCAAAGGGTTCAGCTCTATTGAATATCAATTGTATTTGTCTAGGAAGTTTGTCTCTCAGGAATAAGTGTGTAGGGCTCTGAAATGGGAGAATGAGGGTGCCCTCTAGATGTGTGCTTGCCATGCTCATTGCACGTTTTCCTCTAATCAACTGTGCTTCTTCTGTCACAAGAGGCCTTCGATTGATTGAAATGCAATTTCACCCTTCATTGGCAACTCAACAGTGCCAATGACATATGCAAAGCTGAAGAGAACTGCCACAGACTTGAGTCCCAAATCAGCTGTGGTGAGTGCTGGTCTCTGTGGAGATGCTCGGGTACTGGGGAGTGATTGCTTCGTGTTGTGGAGCGGCTGCTGCTAATGGGCCTTTGCTGTTTGCTGAAAGTGAACTTTTTTCCTGAGGAAGGGACTTGCTGTCTGGGCAGGAGGAAGCTGTCACTGTCTTCAATTACATCACCACTGGTAAGGAAGACGTCTCCCTTTTCTTTGGGCCTAAGGCCTAAAGTCTGGAGGCCCCACAGCCTGCAGGTGAGTGAGGAGCAGGAGGATTGAACAACAAGTGCAAGAAGAGGAAGGTTGGTGTCTTATTTATCAATTGTGCTAAGACAGGGGTGGGAGGTTGAACAAACAGCCATCGTGAACCCTTCACTGGGCTGCCTGTGACGATCAAAATATTTTAGGAAAATTGGATTATAAACATATTGGGCAATTTAAGGGTTAAAAGCCTGAGGTTAGAATGTGTTTGACTGCAATGGTCACGTGTTTAAAAAAAAAGAGTTATTTCCTGCAGGGCCTGGGTGGTTTTAGCAGCCAGCAGGTGAAATTAAAAGGGATGTGTTTTTCAGTCTGGGCTAATGCATCGTGGTTTTGCCTGGGGAGGTCCCTGGGGAGTTAACATGCTTTCAATCCCTGAAAAGTTCATTTGTTTTTCAGCTTGTGGCGATGAGGTCATTGCTGGGTGGAGCCAAGGAAGGCAGAGAGACATTTTGAGAAGCTGCGGAGAGACAGTTTTGGAGAAAGCCCTTTAAATTCCCAGTAGGATAGTTTATAATAGAGTAATAATAGTTAAAAGCAGACCAGTCTTGTCTGAAGACAAGGAAGTGGCTGAAACAACCCAGTTGAAGGAGCTATTTGAAGATATTCAGCCAGAGTCTGAAAGGGTTCTAACCAGAGCCAGAATCTGTTCTGTACTGCAAATATTACTCTATGTCCTGCTGATTTTAAACTGGATTAAGAGCTGTATATTTCTTGTTGTTAATGGGAAATTATCCAGCTGTGTTAGGGGGTAATTGTAATTGTAACCTGTTCTTTTTGGCTGCGAAGTTAAAAGCTTAAGATTGTATTTATAATAAAGCATTGTTGCAGAGATCCCAAAGCTCCACTCCTGGAGAGAATCATCCTTTCTGCTGAGTCTCAGAATAAACTAAAATATTGGGGTTTTGTTCCAGTATCCTAGCCACTGTTGGAGTCTGGTTTGGGATTGTGATACCATTCTGGGCTGAAAACCCTATCCTCCTACTACCCTACTCGACAAGAAGACCTTGTAGGTCACACCACCTGCCCCCCCCCCCCCCCCACCCCCCTCGTATCGACTTCAATGCGGGTGGTGGTGGAGCAGGCAAGTGAGGATGTGGTTCTGGTGCCTGGACCAGTTGGAGGGTGTCCCGGATCACTGTGGTCTTCTGCACTCTCCACATCTTGGTGCTGCCTGGACCCGGAGGAGATGGAGGAGGTGGAAGTTGAGGGGTGCAGCGAGGGGCAACCCACAGAGGAGGAGGGGGAAGGATCACGGGCCATGTCTAGGGCTCGCTTGGGCCATTGGGGTAGGGGAACCCTCATAGCCTCTAGGTTGGGGATGAGCAGGACGAGGGGTGAGAATATCTCCAACCATGGAGACTGTGATCTCATCAGTAGTATGGTTTCAGTGGTAGGTTTCAGTGATTGTTCCGGATACCGTGGGCAGGGTGCTGACGCCACTGGTTGGACTTTGCTGGAGAATGATGATGACTTGCATTGAGGACAGAGAGATGCTCCTGTCTTCCTCAGCGATATGTCTGACTCCTGCCTGACAGAGCTGACCCCGTCCTGTCCGTGAACGGGCCTAACATAGTTTAGAGCCGCGGGACGCGGGATGGTCTCTCATCTGCAACATCCCCCTCAATGTCAGGGGTCCTGGTATGTTCCTTCAACTCACCTCTTGTGCAGGTCGGTCTCGCTACACTTTGTCAGCCCATCGCATCCTCATCAGTGGAGAAGAGTGGCTGCAGAGAGGCCTGAGTGCTCCAGGATCCACAACTGAGGATGAGGTGGTTTGTTGCCCTCCACACTCTGTTGCCTGAGGTGACTTTGGGAGGCACTCCCGGGGGGGGGGGGGGGGGGGGGGGGGGGGGTGCTGGACCTTCAGGGTCCAGTCATACTCCTGAGCAGCACGGGTATTGCAATGCTGCCCACCTCGATGTGCAAGGCTGGAGGTGTCCAAATGGGCCGGACACCCCCATGGAGGTCCCCAGGCTGCACTCCTGCCGATCCTCTTCCCATCATGGGGCCCGGTGGGTCCTGGGATAGAGGAGTACCTGGAGTGAGATCCAGAATCCCCGCCATCGTCTGGCGCTGACACTCGTGCATTCCCACCAGTGCCTGCTGAAACTATTGGTGATAATATAAATGTTCAAATAATGAGAAACAACAATATAATGGTATGTTTAACATTTACAACTGGTATATATCCTGATTTTAACAGCACAATGTAGTTTCTAATACTTCTACATTTCCTTTTATTTCAAATCATCCTGACTGCTTGACAAAGTACCAAATTTGTGATGTTGATTTGCTTCCTTATTGATCATTACAAGAAGTAAGTGTGACATTGTTCAATTGGACATCTTTTATGTTCACAATGAGTTACATCTGCACCAATGTAACCATTCAACTTGTCTTCCGATCAAACATAAAACTATTAGAGACGCCATTGCTTAAAGGGTGAAGAATAACATTCATGGGGGCAATATCCAGTCAATGATTTCTAACATAAAAGCACTAAATGTCTTCTATTGTATCCAATATTATTTGTCCAATTGCTGATTGTGTGGGATTAATCACCGGTCTGGCACGGATGCACATTTCGATATCGTGCTCGTGGGGGACATGCATCATTTGATGTACATCTGGAAAATGGTAATTTGAAAAAGCTTTCTGTCATTCAGCTGTTTTCAGAGAAGCAATTTTAGAAATGACATCTTGAATGCTGAAAATTTTAAGATGTAATAACAAATTGAATTAACATTGTCAAGCATTTTCCTTCACAACATGATGTTCAATTAAATAAATTACATCGGTTTGTGGGAATTTTAGTTCCTCTGACTAACTTTCAATTAACCTTTAGCTGCGAACGGTTCTGGAAAATGTTGTTTGTCTGGAACAACTCTGTTTCCAGCAGTAATACTAAAAATACTGTTTTGTGAACGAACTGCTCAAACATCACAGTGGCTTTTATTACATTTCGATGCACTAGAACCGAGAAGTGTAACCGCTGACAAACAGTTTGGACAGCAACCCATATGCATTAATATTTATTAAAGATTAAATGTGTTTGTAGCAGTTAAAAAGTTAATGAGAATTTGGAGGATTGGAAAAGTAGATTTAATTAAGGCCACTTGACTGAGGTTAACTCACTATTTTTAACCTTCCTGCTGCTGTAATTCTGTTGTGGAATTGATAATTCGCTTTAGACTACAAAAAAAATTGTTTTATATCTCATGACATGAGAGCCAATGGGTGGAATCTTACTAAAAAATAGCCAAGTGTCAGTCCTGGCGAGAAAAACAGAATCAATCTCATTGAATCATACACCCCTTAAAGAAAAGCTTGTTTCTTTCTGACACGAGAATCACACCACACTCCTGGCCCCTCCCACTGATTCGCTCGCCCCGGGGAAACATAATCACTGAGAATCTCCATATAAACACTTCCCCACCACTGCCCAGCACTTGTTCCTGATCCAGGAGAGAGGCTGGCATTACAAAGCCAGCTCCGTGTCTCAGGGAGGGAGTCCAGACCAGACTCCGGGGTGGTGAGCAGCAGAGGCGGGAAGTCCTGTCCCTGCAATCTGGGAGGAAGCCCAGCAGCAGGGTATCCACCCCCGCCTGGGAGGCAATAGCTGCCTCGGTGAGGGCCAGCTCTCTCCAGAAGAGGACGTGGCAGCAGTTCAGGAAGATGATGAATGACCTTTGCATGACCAGGGCAGACCTACCACCTCCAGTCTCTCACTACACCCCCTCACCCACCCCTCGCATCTCCAAGGTGGTCTCTCAACCAGCCACCTTGCGGGTTGCCCACAAGTGATGAGGCATTATTCTCCCCCCGCAGCCCTCATTCTGCCCTCCCAGTCTTCACTCTTGTCCTCCGCTCTCTGTTCCTTCTCCAGTCCCACACATACCACTCCTCAGCCATCTGAACTGGCAGGACCTCCGCCTACACTCACCCAATCTGTGCCTCCACAGGACAAACTCCAGCTCAGCCGGTCTGAGAGGGCACAGCCATCTAGTGTCATGCAGGAGCTCCGGAACTTGACTCCTCATGAGGAAAGAGCCGTTGCGCAGGCCGGGAAGGGAAAGGACTGCGTCTGTGCAGATAGTGAAGTGGGGGCTGTGAGCAAAAGTCCCCAAGGACAAGCAGTGATTCCTCAAGCCGCACACAAGTAATATGCCGCATCATGTATCTTCCGTGATGTAATATTGCCAACTCCCTTCAGACGAGAAGCCCGGACCATGCTCGCACCCCCTGCAATCAACAGAGCTGAGCAGCTCTGAGGGAGACTTCTCGGGTATAACTATTGAAGAGGCGTCACATCTGTCACCCGCACCCTCCGCCAGCGCAGGTACTTCCACCGCGGTGGGATTCCCAGTAGGCAGGTTTCAGGTCACTCACTGATGAGAACCTCACAGTTGATGACCCACAGCAGATGGAGGCAGGGACGTCCCAGGGATCCATCACTCAGAGGGGTGCTGGGGTCCTGGACATTGCTGAGCCCCTGACCAATGATGTGCCCCTGGGTCCGTTCACCCCGAGCTGATGGAACTGCAAAGGCAGAGTCCCGGGAATAAGGAAGAATTCCTCCTCAGACTGCAAGGCCGACTCGACGAGTCCAATCGCCTTCTGTCCAAGGAGATGTCCTTCCAACACAACACGGCCAACAGTGCGAGGGTGGCATCCGCAGTGGAGATCTGGGTCCACTCCATGATTGAGGGTATGGAATAAATGTCAACTGATACATTGAGTTGAGGGAGGCTGGTATGCTGGTATCTGCTATAGTAAGCTAGGTGCATCATACAACGCAGTTGTTTACAAGTAACAGTTGAATTACTTTATTTGTGTATAATGGTGAACAGTATAACATCATGATTCTTTTTTCTTTAATCTTTCCTAGGGTGTGGGCATCATTGGCAGGGGGAGCCTCTGTTTCCTAATTGACCTTGAACGGAGTGTCTCGCTCGGCCATTTCAGAGGGCAGTTATGCGTCATTTACATTGCTGTGGGTCTGGAGTCACATGTAAGCCAGACCGGGTAAGGGCGGCAGATTTCCTTCCCTAAAGGGCATTAGTGAACCAGATGAGTTTTTAATGTAATCAATGATAGTCTCATAATCACTGTTACTGAGGCTAGTTTTATATTCCATATTTAAAGGGCGGCATGGTGGCGCAGTGGTTAGCACTGCTGCGTCACTGGGCCGAGGTCCCAGGTTCGATCCCGGCTCCAGGTCACTGTCCATGTGGAGTTTGCACATTCTCCCCGGTCTGAGTGGGTCTCACCCCCACAACCCAAAGATGTGCAGGGTAGGTGGATTGGTCACGCTAAATTACCCCTTAATTGGAAAAAATGAATTGGCCACTTAAAATTTATTTTAAAAACATTTTTTATCCACAACTCACGCTCGCCAGTGGATCAGCTGTAGATTTCCGCAGCAGTTAAGCAGAAGGAGCAGCCTTTACACAGCTGCATTAGTGCATGGTACTCGCGGTGATGGTGACCAGTCAGCAGCAGACAGCTATCTCCCAGGGAGCAGGAAGACTCTTTCCACCCAGTGACTGGGATAGTAGCATATCATTATCAGATATCTATGCATGAATCAGCCTCCCAGACCTCAACGTTCATTCACATTGGCGTGAGGGCAGACCAGAATCATCCCCCCTCCCACCCCCCACCCCACCCTAAAGTTAATTTACTTTGGTGTGAGGACAGGCCGGGTGAAACGAGACTGGTAACACAAGGTGTGCCCCTGGCAAGCAGGACTCTCAGAGGAACTCAGGGTGTCACAATCCCCTGGGTTAGTGCTCGGCCAATTCCAGCCATATTTACCCAGAGTCACATCACAGGTAAAATGTTGGCCCAAATCCACCGGCCGCGTTACGCCCGAAAGGCCCAACACGATCCGTAGATGCCGGAGATCGCTCTTCTGGGACCTACCCAGCTCGCACACACCATGAGATCGAACGCGATCTTGTGAGACGTCGCGATGTGAATCCTGCCCACAGTGGTTTATCTCGGTGACTAAAATAAAAGAATGAGGGTTCAAAGTGGAGAGTTAAGGAAATTGAAAAGTATCGTGCAAATATTATCATAGAATCATAGAATTTACAGTGCAGAAGGAGGCCATTCGGTCCATCGAGTCTGCACTGGCTCTCTGAAAGAGCACCCTACCCAACCGCACACCTCCACCCTATCCCCATAACCCAGTAACCCAACCCAACTCTAAGGGCAATTTTGGACACTAAGGGGCAATTTATCAAGGCCAACCCACCTAACCTTCACATCTTTGGACTGTGGGAGGAAACCGGAGCACCCGGAGGAAACCCACACACACACGGGGAGAACGTGCAGACTCTGCACAGACAGTGACCCAAGCTGGAATCGAACTTGGGACCCTGGAGCTGTGAAGCAATTGGGCTAACCACCATGCTACCGTGATGCCCAGTTGTCCGACTTCATCGGGTGGATGTGGGAAGGTTCAAGCTAAAATGGCAGGAGGATGGGAACCTTTGCAAGGAGTCAGAGGATGGGGAAATCAATTATAAAAACAAAAGACAGAAAGGGGAATAAGTGATAGGGGGCTGGTTTAGCTCAGTGGGTTTAGCTCAGTGGGCTAGACAGCTGGTTTGTGATGCAGAAGAAGGCCAGCAGCGCGGGTTCAATTCCCGTACTAGACTAGCTGAGAATTCTGAATTCTCCCTCTGTGTACCCGAATGTGGCGATTAGGGGCTTTTCACAGTAACTCATGCAGTGTTAATGTAAGCCGACTTGTGACAATAAAGATTATTTATTTATTTTTATGATAGGCAGAGAAATCAAGGGCCAGATTCAAACAGGGCCACAGTGTAAAATAGCGGGAATGCGACAAGTAATCCCTTAATGCGCGGAGCATTCGTAATAAGGTGGATGAATTGATAGCACAAATAGATGTAAATGGGGTATGATTTAGCCGGGGTTACGGAGGTATGGCTGCTGGGTGACCAGGGCTGGGAACTGAATGTCCAGGGGTATTCAGTATTTAGGAAGGGCAGGCAAAAAGGAAGAGGTGATGGAGCTGCATTGCTGGTTAAAGAGGAAAGTAGCACAATAGTTAGGAAGGATATTAGCTCTGACATTGTGGAATCAGTATGGGTAGAGTTGAGAAAGCATTAGTGGGCATCGTATATAGATCCTCAAACTGCAGTAGTGACATTGGTACTAACAACATAGGCAGGAAGGGGCATGAGGTCCTGCAACAGGAGTTCAGGGAGCTAGGCAGAAAGTTAAAAGACAGGACCTCTAAGGTTTTAATCTCGGGATTACTCCCTGTGCCACGTGCCAGTGAGGCTAGAAATAGGAAGATAGAGCAGCTAAACACGTGGCTAAACAGCTGGTGTAGGAGGGAGGGTTTCCGTTATCTGGACCACTGGGAGCTCTTCCGGGGCAGGTGTGACCTATATAAGAAGGGCGGGTTGCATCTAAACTGGAGAGGCATAAATAACGAGAGACATTGTAGGCCTTGTCAAAAAGAAAAAGGAGGCATTTGTCAGGGCTAGAAGGCTGGGAACAGACGAAGCCTGTGTGGAATATAAGGAAAATAGGAAGGAACTTAAGCAAGGAGTCAGGAGAGTTAAAAGGGGTCACGAAAACTCTTTGGCAAATAGGGTTAAGGAAAATCCCAAGGCTTTTTACACGTACATAAAAAGCAAGAGGGTAGCCAGGGAAAGGGTTGGCCCACTGAAGGACAGGCAAGGGAATCTATGTGTGAAGCCAGAGGAAATGGGCGATGTGCTAAATGAATATTTTGCATCAGTATTCACCAAAGAGAAGGAATTGGTGGCTGTTGAGTCTGGAGAAGGGGGTGTCGATAGCCTGGGTCACATTGAGATCCAAAAAGACGAGGTGTTGGGCTTCTTGAAAAATATTAAGGTGGATAAGTCCCCAGGGCCTGATGGGATCCACCCCAGAATACTGAAGGAGGCTAGAGAAGAAATTGCTGAAGCCTGAACCCCAGAAATCTTTGGATCCTCACTGTCTTCAGGTGATGTCCCGGATACTGGAAATAGCCAATGTTGTTCCTTTGTTTAAGAAGGGTAGCAAGGATAATCCAGGGAACTACAGGCCATTGAGCCTTACGTCAGTGGTAGGGAAATTACTGGAGAGAATTCTTTGAGACAGGATCTACCATTTGGAAGCAAATGGACGTATTAGCAAGAGACAGCACGGTTTCGTGAAGGGGCAGTCGTGTCTCACTAACTTGATAGAGTTTTTCGAAGAGGTCACAAAGATGATTGATGCAGGTAGGGCAGTGGATATTTTCTATATGGACTTCAGTAAGGCCTTTGACAAGGTCCCTCATAGCAGACTGGTACAAAAGGTGAAGTCAAACGGGATCAGGGGTGAGCTGGCAAGATGGATACAGAACTGGATAGGTCATAGAAGGCAGAGAGTAGCAATGGAAGGGTGCTTTTCTGATTGGAGGGCTGTGACTAGTGGTGTTCCACAGGGATCAGTGCTGGGACTTTTGTTGTTCATAGTAGATATAAATGATTTGGAGGAAAATGTAACTAGTCTGATTATTAAGTTTGCAGATGACACAAAGGTTGGTGGAATTGCGGATAGCGATAGGACTGTCAGAGGATACAGCAGGATTTAGATTGTTTGGAGACTTGGGAGGAGAGATGGCAGATAGAGTTTAATCCGGACAAATGTGAGGTGATTCATTTTGGAAGGTCTAATGCAGGTAGGGAATATACAGTGAATGGTGGAACCCTCAAGAGTATTGACAGTCAGATTGATCTAGGTGCACAGGTCCACAAGTCATTGAAAGGGGCAACACAGGTGGAGAATGTAGTCAAGATGTCATAGGGCATGCTTGCCTTCATTGGCCGGGGCATTGGGTATAAGAATTGGCATGTCATGTTGCAGCTGTATAGAACCTTAGTTAGGCAAACTTGGAGTATAGTGTTCAATTCTGGCCGCCACACTACCAGAAGGATGTGGAGGCTTTAGAGAGGGTGCAGAAGAGATTTAACAGTATGTTGCCTGGTATGGAGGGCATTAGCTATGAGGAGCGGTTGAATAAACTCGGTTTGTTCTCACTGGAGCGACGGAGGTTGAGGAGCGACCTGATAGAGGTCTACAAAATTATGAGGGGCATAGACAGAGTGGATAGTCAGAGGCTTTTTCCCAGGGTAGAGGGGTCAATTACTAGGGGACATAGGTTTAAGGTGCGAGGGGCAAGGTTTAGAGGAGATGTACGAGGCAAGTTTTTTACGCAGAGGGTAGTGGGTGCCTGGAACTCGCTGCCGGAGGAGGTGGTGGAAGCAGGGACGATAGTGACGTTTAAGGGGCATCTTGATAAATACATGAATAGGATGGGAATAGAGTGATACGGACCCAGGAAGTGTAGAAGATTTAAGTTTAGACGGGCAGCATGGTCGGCACGGGCTTGGAGGGCCGAAGGGCCTGTTCCTGTGCTGTACTTTTCTTTGTTCTTTGTTCTTTTGCAAAGAGCATGTTTAATTTAGATTTATTTGTCAATATTTCATAGAATTTACTGTGCATTTTAATATGTCATCATTTTTCCCTGTGCTAGAGAAAGTATTAAGGTGGGAATTGTGAGAAACCTATCCCTAGTATTACTTGGATAAATGTCCCCAAGAGACAAAGTAAACAATTCCTACATTAAAATGAATGAGACAGTGCGTTCACTTCGGTTCAATTTGTTTTGTCAGATGGTCATTGGTTCCAGGTCCATGATCCCACCTGCCACAGTTGGAATGATTTCCATTAATCTTGTTTGAACTATAATCAGCAATAAGTCGTGTTGAAATGCTCGACTGGGAGGGCGGAAAGAGCAAAAGGTTATGATCACTGGATAGTACTGGTAGAGTTTATTCTGATGTGCTGACTTCACAGTTTAGTTATCCCCATTTAAGAAACTGCTAAAATAGCAAGAAAAAAACTCTAATTTTGGCTAGGAGACCAGGATAACTCCCCTCTCTTCAAAATAGTGCTATGAGCAGACAATTGAGGTCTTTTTTTTAAGATCTCATCCATAAGACAGCATCCCCAACAGTGCAGCACTCCCCCAGTACTGCATGGGAATGTGAACCTTGTGTCAAGATTGTGGGACCTTAATGAGATTAAGAGTGAACTTGAGAGGAAAATAAAATAACAAGCAAGTAATAAGACTCGCAGACATCAAGAGGAATAATGAGATATGATTTGCCCAGTAACTAGGTTAGCAGGAGTCTAGAGATTGTTTAAAAATTCATTTACGGGATGTGGGCGTCGCTGGTCAGGCCAGTGTTTATTGCCCATCCCTAGTTGCCCTTCAGAAGGTGGTGGTGAATTGCCTTCTTGAACCGCTGCAATCCCTGAGGTGTAGGTACACCCACTGTGCTGTTCGGGAGGGAGTTCCAGGATTTTGATCCAGCGACAGTGAAAGAACGGCGATATATTCCTCAGGCAGTGGGGTGAGTGACTTGGAGGGGAACTTCCAGTTGGTGGGGTTCCCAAGTATCTGCTGCTCTTAATTTTTTAAATAATCTTTATTGTCACAAGTAGGCTTACATTAACACTGCAATGAAGTTACTGTGAAAAGCCCCTAGTCGCCACACTCCGGCGCCTGCTAGAGTACATGGAGGGAGAATTCACAATGTCCAAATTACCTAGCAGCATGTGTTTCAGGACTTGTGGGAGGAAACCAGAGCACCCGGAGGAAACCCACGCAGACACAGGGAGAACGTGCAGACTCCGCACAGACAGTGACCCAAGCCGGGAATCGAACCTGGGACCCTGGCAGTGTGAAGCAACAGTGCTAACCACTCCTGGATGATAGTGGTCGTGGGTTTGGAAGGTGCTGCCTAAGGAGCTTTGGTGAGTTACCGCAGTGCATCTTGTAGATGCTGCACACAGCTGCCACTGTGCATCGGTGATGGAGGGATTGAATATTTGTCAAAGGGGTTGCAATCAAGTGGGTTGCTTTGTCCTGGATGGTGTTGAGCTTCTTGAGTGTTGTTGGAGCTGCACTCGCCCAGGCAAGTGGAGAGTATTCCATCACACTCCTGACTTGTGCCTTGTAGATGGTGGACAGGCTTTGGGGAGTCAGGAGGTGAGTTACTCACCGTGGGATTCCCAGCCTCTGACCTGCCCTTGAACAACAGTATTAATGTGACTAGTCCAGTTCAGTTTCTGATCAATGGTAGTGGTTCTGTGCCATTGCTGAACCAGAGAGAGACGTTTTACCAGCCTTGGTTACTGAAGCGGGATTGTGTGGGAACTACTATCTGGATTTAACCTAGCGTGTTACTAAAATTAAAAGTTGCTTGGGAAACGGGGTTTCTCAATGAGTATACGGTGAGGTTGGCACGGTAGCACAGTGGTTAGCACTGTTGCTTCACAGCTCCAGGGTCCCAGGTTCGATTGCCAGCTCGGGTCACTGTCTGTGTGGAGTCTGCACGTTCTCCCCGTGTCTGCGTGGGTTTCCTTCGGGTGCTCCGGTTTCCTCTCACAAGCCACGAAAGATGTGCTATTAGGTAATTTGGACATTCTGTATTCTCCCTCTGTGTACCCGAACAGGCGCCAGAAGTGGTAACTTCATTGCAGTGTTAATGTAAGCCTACTTGTGACAATAATGTGTGCATATTTTGGGAACAAGAGGTAACTTCAGATAAAACGGTGAGTTTAGATATTCATGTGCTTCAGTGTCAAAGTGTAAATTGGTCTTTTGTTGTGTGTTTTTCCTTTTCTTTTGCTTTAATAAATATTTTTTGTCTGCACAATGACTGGACTTGTTCATCACTCCCGGTATGTTTAAAAAGTCACAAATCCCCTGACGCCCAAAAGAATTTATGCTTTTTAATATCCTGGTCGAGGCCTCCATTTTTGTTAAGAATCCTGCAGATGTTCACTGCGAGAGTGTCTCAAAACCCCAAAGGATAACTTGAAACATTGGTTCTTCGTGTTTGTTTGGAATATTGTGAGGAACCAACTCGAACCCAGTGCGGAATCAGACCAGTTTACCTGAAGTGAACGGGCAAGTGAGGTTCGGGGATAGATCAATACAGGTTAAGTGGCAGACATTTAAAGGGAAATTTCAGAATACACAGAAGAGACGCATTCCAAAGAGAAAGAAAAATTCCAAGGGGAGGGACGGTTATCTGTGGTTAACGAAAAAAGCTGGAGTGTCAAACTTGAAGAAAAATCATATGACTGTGCAAAGACAGGTGACAGGTCAGATTTTGGACAGATTATAAACAGCAAAAAATGGTAATAAGATTGATGAAAAAGGAAAAAATTATAGAGTACGAGGAAAAATTAGATAGAAACCTTTGTAATAGATATAGGACAGAGGTCAGAGGTAGGTTCTTTACGCAAAGAGTAGTGAGGCCGTGGAATGCCCTACCTGCTACAGTAGTGAACTCGCCAACATTGAGGGCATTTAAAAGTTTATTGGATAAACATATGAATGATAATGGCATAGTGTAGGTTAGATGGCTTTTGTTTCGGTGCAACATCGTGGGCCGAAGGGCCTGTACTGCGCTGTATTGTTCTATGTTCTATGTTCTAACCTAAAGATGGGTAGTAAGGGTTCCCCTAGATATTTAAAAAAAGAGGAGTTAACAAAGTAAACATTGGCCACAGTTTATCTCTTAAAAGAGACTATCATTCTATTTATAATTACAGATTAACTGCAAGGTCATTTCCCATTATATTACAGTAGAGCATTGATTAACTACTTAAGCAGCTTGCCAAGAAATGTTATGCTTGGATTAGATGTGCCATAAATTTCAATTTGCAAATTATTAACCAACCTTCTGCACTGTAAATTCTATGATAATCTATGATGCTCATTTAATTATTAACTCAGCAATTCAGTCTAAACAAAAATAATAGAAGCCACTTAAGAGAACATGCATATGATAGAGAAGTAGACTACCAGGTCCAAATTATATTTTACAGTTGATTGACTGTATTTTACATAATAACTGTTCACCAATAAAGACAATTGAAGAGCACTTTATGCTTGCAGAAGGATTACGTACTGAATTTATTTCTGCTTGGCTTCAGGATCCTTCTATAATATACCCATTTTTATGTTGAAGTTCTTTCTGTGAATCAGGGCAACACAAGAACAAAGTATATATTTTCTGGAGTTAACTGTGATATGTCAATTTCAAACATCAGGTCCACACATTGCTCTCAGCTTGTACCATAACAGGGAGATGCCATTTTGATTTATTTTGTTCTGAGCTGTGCTCTGCAAATCCTTCATATCCTGACCTTTTATATATTTCCATTGAATTCACTCAATGACAAATTTCTCAGCACCAGCTCGGTCTCGAGGAAAGCAGCCTTTCTGGTCATCTAAACTAAAATAGCAAGTAGCTGTCTTTTTGAGCACAAGGTACAATATTAATGTGTGGTTTAACTTTACAATTACCTACATGATGAAGTTCACGAGCAGACACTTCAGCATTCTATGAGGAAGAAACCAGCCTTCTCTTATCCTCACCAATCTGCCTGTCCCATACTTTAGCTAAAATTTGTTTTGAAATAGTTAGTGAATCAATTTCAACTTTTTCAAATTGAACTTTCCCCGAATCTCCCCGAAATTCCACTGTAGCTCTTTGAAGAGTTGATACTTAAACAAATCAAATGAGTTGTAATAATTGGGTTCTGATACCGCCTGTAATGACAGTGAAATACTCTCAAAATAAGGCTTGAACTTTTGTGCAGGTGTCGAGGCTCTCAGTCTGCACATAAACCTGGAAGTCCCGGGCCCAAAAATGACCTCCACCATTTTTAGAGGGCACGAGGGGACAGGGAGCAGGTTCTAAACAGCACATTCTGATGTGTTAAGTGAGTTGGTTCAACGTTGATTGCAACTGGATGCAGTGAAACAGGCTTCCGACACAGGAGATGATCCAACACTATTTTATTGAACTTGCTGATTGTTGTACATAATCTGCTGTGGGTTAACACTCTATTAATCTAACTGATAACCTCATACTGGCTTGACCAGACTAGCTCTCTACCACATGGAGATGGTGCTGACTGGCTTGTGCACTCTAACTATCTCAGTAGCTGTGTCCTGTGAAAGAGAGAGTCTTATTGCCCTGTGTGCTTTATAGTGGTGGTGTCCTGTCTGGTGATTGGTTGTTATGTGTCGTGTGTATTCATTGGTTCATTGGTTATTATGTGTGTCAATCACTGCCTGTCTGCATCTCGTTATTTACATGAGTGGATAGTATGACATCTCCCCTTTTTAAAATAAATTTTGGAACGTGGCGGTATATACATGCATGACTATGTACAAGTCGTGAATGAATGAACATATGTACATGGGAAGGTGTCTATCGTGCAGATACAGAGCAAACTGAACAAAATTTACAAGATTTAAGTCTATAGATTCAGTCTTTGTGGCGGGCGCCGAATTCTTGTTGATCGCCTCAGAGGTGGAGGGGGGGACGCCGGTACCTGGACAGGCGGGATTGCTGCCATTTCGGTAGCCTCGTGGACAGGCGGGATCGCTGCCAGATCGGTGGCCACATGGGGCAAGATGTCCTGAGGCGGCATGATGACATGCGGAGAACTACGGTCAGGTGGTGGGCAGGAAATTTTGCACAGCGCCCTCCTGTTCCGCTGTAGAATGGAGCCATGAGCCATTTGAACAATGAAAGACCTGGGGGCAGCCTGTCTGACGACAACAGCTGGGGCTGACCAGCCTCCCTCAGGCAACTGGAGGCGAACAACATCGTCTGGAGCCAGCGCAGGTAGATCCTTGGCATGAGCATCAAACGTGATCTTCTGCTGGTCCCTGGATCGCTGCACTTTCTGCAGCACCGTGAGGTGGTCAAGGTCTGGAACATGGATGGTTGGAACAGTCGTCCGCAGGTTGAGGTTCATGAGCAGCTGCGCCGGAGACAAACCAGTCGACAGCGGGGTTGCCCTGTATGCCAACAGCGTCAGGTTGAAGTCCGAGGCTGAGTCTGCAGCCTTGCACAGCAATCGCTTGACAATATGGACCTCTTTTTCGGCCTTCCCGTTTGATTGCGGATAATGGGGACTGGATGTGATATGGCTGAAGTGGTAGGATCGTGCAAAGTTGGACCACTCTTGGCTGTAGAAACATGGACCATTGTCACTCATTACTGCGAGTGGTATCCCATGCCTGGCAAACGTCTCTTTTCAGGCTTTGATGACTGACTTGGACGTGAGGTCCGACAGTTTCACCACTTTCGGGTAGCTGGAGAAGTAGTCGACCAAGAACACGTAATCACGCCCATTTGCGTGAAAGAGGTCTATCCCCACCTTGGACCACGGAGAAGTCACGATCTCGTGCTGGTGCAGTGTTTCCTTGGGCTGAGCTGGTTGAAATTTCTGGCATGTTGTGCAGTTGAAGACCATGTTGGCAATGTCCTGGCTGATGCCAGGCCAGTAAACTACCTGCCGAGCTCTGCGTCAACATTTCTCAACCCCAAGGTGACCCTCATGGATCTGTCTGAGCACCATGGTTTGCATGCTTTGGGTAATGATGATTCTATCTAGTTTAAGAAGGATCCCCTCAACAACCGTTAACTCGTCCTTAACGTTGAAGAACTGGGGGCACTGCCCCTTTTGCCAACCATGGGCGAGGTGTTGCATCACACGCTGCAGTAGAGGATCTTTAGCAGTTTCTTCGCGTATTTGGACAACTCGTTCATCAGTGGCTGGGAGGTTGCTGGCGCACAACTACACCTGTGCCTCAATGTGATGAATGAAATTGCCCTGTTCACATGGCGTGGTGATGGATCGAGATAGGGCATCCGCGATGATCAGCTCCTTACCTGGTGTGTAGACAAGTTCGAAGTCATATCGGCGGAGACGAAGAAGAATTCGCTGCAGCCGAGGTATCATGTCATTTAAATCCTTCTGGATTATGTGGACTAAAGGCCTGTGGTCTGTTTCCACCGTGAACTTCGGCAGACCGTATACGTAGTCATGAAACTTGACGATTCCTGTCAGGAGACCCAGACACTCCTTTTCGATCTGGGCATACCGTTGTTCGGTCGGAGTCATGACCCTGGAGGCATATGCCACTGAAGCCCAGGACGAAGAGTCGTCTCACTGGAGGAGCACCGCCCCAATGCCGTCCTGGCTTGCGTCTGTGGATATCTTGGTATCCTTGGTTGGGTCAAAGAACGTCAGTACTGGGCTGTGGTGAGCTTCGCCTTCAGCTCAAGCCACTCCGCTTGATGTGCGGGAAGCCACTGGAACACTGTCGACTTTTTAACGAGGTGCTGGAGGGCCGTGGTGTGGGATGCCATGTGGGGAATGAATTTTCCGCGAAAATTTACCATCCTGAGGAAACGGAGGACCGCCTTTTTGTGGGCCAGATGATCACGTCGTCCACATAGACTCGCACCCCCTCGATGCCCTCCATCATTTTCTCCATTATGTGATGAAATACTTTGGAAGCAGAAATGATACCGAAAGGCAAGCGGTTGTAGCAATACCTGCCGAACGGAGTGTTAAACGTGCACAGCTTCCGATATTCGTCCAGCTGTATCTGCCAGAAACCGCGGGAGGCGTCCAGCTTGGTAAAGAATTTGGCATGAGCCATCTCACAGGTTAATTCTTCACGCTTCCGGATCGGGTAGTGCTCTCGCATTATGTTGCGATTCAGGTCTTTGGGATCAATGCAAATGCGGAGTTCACCAGAGGGTTTTCTTGACGCAGACCATGGAGCTGACCCAGTCTGTTAGTTCCGTGACCTTTGAGGTGATGCCCTGGTCTTGGAGCTCTTGTAGCTGCGTTTTCAGACGATTCTTGAGGGGAGCCGGCACCCGGCGTGGTGCATGGATGACTGGGGTGGCATTCGGCTTGAGCAATATCTTGATGGGAGCATGCCCATCCCATCAAACACACTGTGGCATTGTGTGAGAATGTCGTCTATCTCAGCCTGGAGATTCGCATTGGGCGAGGCCGTCGCCGGTGTCGAGGACATGGCATGGACTTGCTGGACCAGATTTAGGAGTTTGCATGCGCGAGCACCGAGCAGGGATGCCTTGTCAGGCCGGACAATCTCAAATCTTAACGCGCCTTGAATGCCTTGTGAGATACACCTAGCTGACACGACCCACTGGCAGCTATGGCATTACCATTGTAGTCAAGGAGCTGGCAGGCTGGTGGAAGAATGCCATGTTGGTCTCGGATGCTGTCGAGGTCCGACTGCGAAATGAGTTTCGCTGACGCGCCAGTGTCCAATTTGAATTGGATGCAACACTGGTTGGCCGTGATGACAGCACACCACTCGTCGTCAGGACCCACACTCCGGATTGAAAGGCGGTTTGCAGGCGCGGTGGAGACCAGCTCGCGTGTGGTGATGATGCCCACCCGATATGGAGGCTCGAGGCAGTCAGCATCAGGGTCCGTTGGGCTATCTGGATCAGAATCCTGCATGCCTTGTTGTGGACACGTCTGCGCTGCAGCGGGGATCGCTGGCTGGTGTTCGGTGAAGCGGACCTGCAGAAGGCCGCGTAGTGGCCAGGCTTTCCACATTGTAGACACCGCCTGCCTTTGGCTGGCCATTGCCGCTTTAAATGGGCGGAGCCACAATTCAGACACGTCATGACGCTGACGTCAGCGCGTTCTGTGCGCCATCGCGCATGCGCAGTGTGGTCGGCCGACGTTCGCACATACGCATTAGGGTCTTTGGCCTCATCGTCCACCCAGTCGTGGCGCGCATGCGTAGGGACCCGGGAATAGCGCGCAAAATCGCCACTCTCCTCGATACTCAGGCCTTGCATTTTTGTGATGGCCTGCACCCTTTCTGCCTCGTGGGAGGCTAGTTTTGCAATTTCTGCCACCCTGATGCGGAAGTAACGATTTCTGGCAAGGTCATGGACATCGCACGTTTCGATGGCGATGGAGAGGGTCAGCTGTTTGATTTTGAGGAGCTGCTCCCGCAGGGAGTCGGACTGGACCCCGAAAACGATCTGATCCCGGATCATGGAATCAGCCGTCGAGTCATAGTTACAGGACTGCGCTAGGATGCGGAGATGGGTCAAGAAGGACTGAAAAGGTTTATCCTTACCCTGAAGCCTCTGTTGGAAGATGTACTGTTCAAAGCTCTCATTCACCTCAATTTCGCAGTGGCTGTCGAATTTCAGCAGAACCGTCTTGAACTTTGTCTTGTCTTCGCCATCGGCAAATGTGAGCAAGTTATAGATGTGGGTGGTGTGATTCCCCACAGTCGACAGGAACAGCGCGATCTTTCTGGCATCCGATGCTGCCTCGAGGTCGGAGGCCTCGATGTACGGGAGGAACTTCTGTTTGAAGACTTTCCAGTTGGCGCCGAGGTTGCCGGAGATCCGGAGTTGCGAAGGAGGCTGGATCCTTTCCATGCCGCTGGATGGCTGCTTGCTGGTCGTTGCAGATTCACTCGAGGTAGGTTCGTTAGGATTAATAGCACCCTGGTACCATGATGTGTTAAATGAGTTGGTTCAACATTGATTGCAACTGGATGCAGTGAAACTAGAAACAGGCTTCTGACACAGGAGATGGCCCAACACTGTTTTATTGAACTTGCTGATTGTTGTACATAATCTGCTGTGAGTTGACACTCTATTAATCTAACTGATAACCTCCTAATGGCTTGACCAGACTAACTCTCTACCTCATGGTGATAGTGCTCACTGGCTTGTGCACTCTGACTATCTCAGTAGTTGTGTCCAGTAAGAGAGAGAGAGTCCCAATGCCCTGTGTGCTTTATAGTGGTGGTGTCCTGTCTGGTGATTGGTTGTTCTGTGTCGTGTGTGTTCATTGGTTATCCTGTGTGTCAATCACTACCTGTCTGCATCTCATTAAATACATGAGTGGCTATTATGACACATTCCTGGTTCACAGAGACAGCTGCCCATATAAATTAGCAGCCACCGCCACTCATGTGATTTTGGTGAGGTAGGTGCCTAAAATCCGAGTGTGCAGATAAAACCTGGCAGGATCCGATCTGAACCTTGTGCATTTGTTTGGATAGCCAAGGTATCCTTTTGAAGAGGTAAGGTACCCCTTTGGATATGGTCCCGGGACACCTTGGGGAGAGGTACCCTTTGAGAGAGGGGCGGGATTCTCCCAACGGGTGGCTAAGTGCCGCCGCCGGAGTAAAAACGGGAGTGTTTTACTCCGGTGTCGGCGCCCGACCCGGGACCCCATTCTGCGGCCCACAGGGGGCTCGGACGGTGCTGGAGCGGCCTCCGCCCCCCCCCCCCCCCAGCTGCCTATCCCAGCTTGAACCCGGCGCCGCGGGGTCCTCGCATGCGCAGTTGAGCCGGCACCAACTAGCGCATGCGCAGTGGCCTTCTTCCCCGCGGCGGCCCCGACGCCAAATGACGCAGGGCTACAGGAGCCAGTGTGGAGGAAAGGAGGCCGGGGGGGCAGAGAGGCCGGCCTGCCGATCAGTGGGCACCGATCGCGGGCAAGGCCACTACGGAGGACCCCCCCAGGATCAGACACCCCCCCACAACCACACCCGGACCCTTCAGCGCTGAGGTCCCGCTGGCGCCGCTCTAACCTGCTGTGGGCCGGTGGGACAGCGGCGTTGAAGGTTCCGGGTGTGTTGTTTACTCGGCTTTTTGTTGACGGACACTTGGGCCATCCGGCCCGGAGAAGTGGCACGCTGGCCTGTGCCGGCCCGGGCTGGAGAGTCGCCACATACCCCAACCGGCACTGCGCTGACCACACCGGCGCCAATGCCATGCGGGGAATCACGTCCCGGCGTCAGGGCGGTGTGGCACGAACCGTGCGGCGCTGCACCGATTCTCCGACCCGGCGGGGGGTCACAGAATTCCACCCCCAGGTGTCCTTTGGATTCTTAAAAATAGACGTGATTGTGTGTGAAATATGTAGAAACTCATTGAAATGCCAAAGATGTCAAGGAATTCAACTCTGCTGAGCTTCAAATTTTTAATAAACAGTTTTAAAACACAGATCAATATTTTATATTTTACTCTGTCTGTTGACCTAAGCCTTGGGGTTAAGATTTATCCTGCATGGCTGTTAACATTATCACAGTGGGGTATCTGTTAAGTGAGCAGTTTGATTGACAGCTCTAAGTGCTGTCGATACAGCGG
This sequence comes from Scyliorhinus torazame, assembly GCF_047496885.1. Taxonomy (NCBI): domain Eukaryota; kingdom Metazoa; phylum Chordata; class Chondrichthyes; order Carcharhiniformes; family Scyliorhinidae; genus Scyliorhinus; species Scyliorhinus torazame. Next base: position 3,514,221 of record NC_092719.1, read on the forward strand.
TGGATACCGTAATAGAACATAGAACATTACAGCGCAGTACAGGCCCTTCGGCCCTCGATGTTGCGCCGACCTGTGAAACCACTCTAAAGCCCATCTGCACTATTCCCTTATCGTCCATATGTCTATCCAATGACCATTTGAACGCCCTTAGTGTTGGCGAGTCCACTAGTGTTGCAGGCAGGGCATTTTACACCCTTACTACTCTCTGAGTAAAGAACCTACCTCTGACATCTGTCTTGTATCTATCTCCCCTCAATTTAAAGCCATGTCCCTTTGTGCTAGACATCACCATCCGTGGAAAAAGGCTCTCACTGTCCACCCTATCCAATCCTCTGATCATCTTGTATGCCTCAATTAAGTCACCTCTTAACCTTCTTCTCTCTAACGAAAACAGCCTCAAGTCCCTCAGCCTTTCCTCATAAGATCTTCACTCCATACCACGCAACATTCTGGTAAATCTCCTCTGCATCCTTTCCAATGCATCCGTCCTATAATGCGGCGACCAGAATTGCACGCAATACTCCAAATGCGGCCGCACCAGAGTTTTGTACAGCTGCAACATGACCTCATGGCTCCGAAACTCAAACCCTCTACCAATAAAAGCTAACACACCGTACACCTTCTTAACAATGTTTACGTTGATGTTGACGTTAATGATGGAAAGGGATAAGTATACACCGCAGGGCAAGAGTTATAGCTGGGGGAAGGGCAATTATGATGCCATTAGACGTGACTTGGGGGGGATAAGGTGGAGAAGTAGGCTGCAAGTGTTGGGCACACTGGATAAGTGGGGCTTGTTCAAGGATCAGCTACTGCGTGTTCTTGATAAGTATGTACCGGTCAGACAGGGAGGAAGGCGTCAAGCGAGGGAACCGTGGTTTACCAAGGAAGTGGAATCTCTTGTTAAGAGGAAGAAGGAGGCCTATGTGAAGATGAAGTGTGAAGTTTCGGTTGGGGCGATGGATAGTTACAAGGTAGCGAGGAAGGATCTAAAGAGAGAGCAAGGAGGGGACATGAGAAGTATTTGGCAGGAAGGATCAAGGAAAACCCAAAAGCTTTCTATAGGTATGTCAGGAATAAGCGAATGACTAGGGAAAGAGTGGGACCAGTCAAGGACAGGGATGGGAAATTGTGTGTGGAGTCTGAAGAGATAGGCGAGATACTAAATTAATATTTTTCGTCAGTATTCACTCAGGAAAAAGATAATGTTGTGGAGGAGAATGCTGAGCCCCAGGCTAATAGAATAGATGGCATTGAGGTACGTAGGGAAGAGGTGTTGGCAATTCTGGACAGGCTGAAAATAGATAAGTCCCCGGGACCTGATGGGATTTATCCTAGGATTCTCTGGGAGGCCAGGGAAGAGATTGCTGGACCTTTGGCTTTGATTTTTATGTCATCATTGGCTACAGGAATAGTGCCAGAGGACTGGAGGACAGCAAATGTGGTCCCTTTGTTCAAAAAGGGGAGCAGAGACAACCCCGGCAACTATAGACCGGTGAGCCTCACGTCTGTAGTGGGTAAAGTCTTGGAGGGGATTATAAGAGACAAGATTTATAATCATCTAGATAGGAATAATATGATCAGGGATAGTCAGCATGGCTTTGTGAAGGGTAGGTCATGCCTCACAAACCTTATTGAGTTCTTTGAGAAGGTGACTGAACAGGTAGACGAGGGTAGAGCAGTTGATGTGGTGTATATGGATTTCAGCAAAGCGTTTGATAAGGTTCCCCACGGTAGGCTATTGCAAAAAATACGGAGGCTAGGGATTGAGGGTGATTTAGAGATGTGGATCAGAAATTGGCTAGCTGAAAGAAGACAGAGGGTGGTGGTTGATGGGAAATGTTCAGAATGGAGTACAGTCACAAGTGGAGTACCACAAGGATCTGTTCTGGGGCCGTTGCTGTTTGTCATTTTTATCAATGACCTAGAGGAAGGCGCAGAAGGGTGGGTGAGTAAATTTGCAGACGATACTAAAGTCGGTGGTGTTGTCGATAGTGTGGAAGGATGTAGCAGGTTACAGAGGGATATAGATAAGCTGCAGAGCTGGGCTGAGAGGTGGCAAATGGAGTTTAATGTAGAGAAGTGTGAGGTGATTCACTTTGGAAGGAATAACAGGAATGCGGAATATTTGGCTAATGGTAAAGCTCTTGAAAGTGTGGATGAGCAGAGGGATCTAGGTGTCCATATACATAGATCCCTGAAAGTTGCCACCCAGGTTGATAGGGTTGTGAAGAAGGCCTATGGAGTGTTGGCCTTTATTGGTAGAGGGATTGAGTTCCGGAGTCGGGAGGTCATGTTGCAGCTGTACAGAACTCTGGTACGGCCGCATTTGGAGTATTGCGTACAGTTCTGGTCACCGCATTATAGGAAGGACGTGGAGGCTTTGGAGCAGGTGTAGAGGAGATTTACCAGGATGTTGCCTGGTATGGAGGGAAAATCTTATGAGGAAAGGCTGATGGACTTGAGGTTGTTTTCGTTGGAGAGAAGAAGGTTAAGAGGAGACTTAATAGAGGCATACAAAATGATCAGGGGGTTGGATAGGGTGGACAGTGAGAGCCTTCTCCCGCGGGTGGATATGGCTGGCACGAGGGGACATAACTTTAAACTGAGGGGTAATAGATATAGGACAGAGGTCAGAGGTAGGTTCTTTACGCAAAGAGTAGTGAGGCCGTGGAATGCCCTACCTGCTACAGTAGTGAACTCGCCAACATTGAGGGCATTTAAAAGTTTATTGGATAAACATATGGATGATAATGGCATAGTGTAGGTTAGATGGCTTTTGTTTCGGTGCAACATCGTGGGCCGAAGGGCCTGTACTGCGCTGTATTGTTCTATGTTCTATGTTCTATGTTCTAACCCTTTCAACCTGGGTGGCAACTTTCAGGGATCTATGTACATGGACACCGAGATCTCTCTGCTCATCCACACTGCCAAGAATCTTACCATTAGCCCAGTTCTCTGTCTTCCTGTTATTCCTTCCAAAATGAATCACCTCACACTTTTCTGCATTAAACTCCATTTGCCACCTCTCAGCCCAGCGCTGCAGCTTATCTATGTCCCTCTGTAACTTGTAACATCCTTCCGCACTGTCCACAACTCCACCGACTTTAGTGTCATCTGCAAATTTACTCACCCATCCTTCTACGCTCTCCTCCAGGACATTTATAAAAATGACAAACAGCAGTGGCCCCAAAACAGATCCTTGTGGTACACCACTAGTAACTGGACTCCAGACTGAACATTTCCCATCAACCACCACCCTTTGTCTTCTTCCAGCTAGCCAATTTCTGATCCAAACTGCTAAATCACCCTGAATCCCATGCCTCCGTATTTTCTGCAGTAGCCTACCGTGGGGAACCTTATCAAATGCTTTACTGAAATCCATATGCACCACATCAACTGCTTTACCCTCATCCACCTGCTTGGTCACCTTCTCAAAGAACTCAAGAAGGTTTGTGAGTCATGACCTACCCTTCACAAAACCATGTTGACTATCTCTAATCAAATTATTCCTATCCAGATGATTATACATCCGATCTCTTATCAACCTTTCCAAGATTTTGCCCACATCAGAAGTAAGGCTCACTGGTCTATAGTTACCGGGGTTGTCTCTACTCCCCTTCTTGAACAAGGGGACAACATTTGCTATCCTCCAGTCTTCTGGCACTATTCCTGTAGACAAAGATGACTTAAAGATCAAAGCCAAAGGCTCAACAATCTCCTCCCTAGCTTCCCAGAGAATCCTAGGATAAATCCCATCCGGCCAGGGGACTTAGCTATTTTCACACTTTCCAGAATTGCTAACACCTCCTCCTTATGAACCTCAAACCCTTCTAGTCTAGTAGCCTGAATCTCAGTATTCTTTTTCCTGTGTGAATACTGACAAAAAATATTCATTTAGCACCTCTCCTATCTCCTCGGACTCCAAGCACAACTTCCAACTACTGTCTTTGACTGGCCCTCATCTTACCCTAGTCACTTGTTTATTCCTGACATATCTATAGAAAGCTTTAGGGTTAACCTTGATCCTACCTGCCAAAAACTTCTCATGTCCCCTCCTGGCTCTTCTTAGCTCTCTCTTTAGGTCCTTCCTAGTTAACTTTAACTCTCGAGCGCCCTAACTGAACCTTCATGTCTCATCTTTACATAAGCCTCCTTCTTCCTCTTGACAAGTGTTTCGACTGCTTTAGTAAACCACGGTTCCCTTGCTCGACCACTTCCTCGCTGCCTGACAGGTACATACTTATCAAGGACACGTAGTAGCTGTTCCTTGAACAAGCTCCACATTTCCATTGTGCCCATCCCCTGCAGTTTTCCTCTCCATCCGAAGCATCCTAAGTCTTGCCTCATCGCATCATAATTGCCTTTCCCCCATATATAACTCTTGCACTGCGGTATATACCTATCCCTTTCCATCACTAAAGTAAACTTAATTGAATTGTGATCACTATCACCAAAGTGCTCACGTACCTCCAAATCTAACACCTGTCCTGGTTCATTACCCAGTACCAAATCCAATATGGCCTCGCCTCTCGTTGGCCTATCTACAGACTGTGTCAGGAAACCCTCCTGCACACATTGGACAAAAACAGACCCACCTAAAGTACTCGAACTATAGCGTTTCCAGTCAATATTTGGAAAGTTAAAGTCCCCCATAACAACTACCCTGTTGCTTTCGCTCATATCCAGAATCATCTTTGCAATCCTTTCCTCTACATCTCTGGAAATTTTCGGAGGCCTATAGAAAACCCCTAACAGGGTGCCCTCTCCTTTCCTGTTTCTAACCTCAGCCCATACTACCTCAGTAGACGAGTCCTCATCAAACGTCCTTTCTGCCACCGTAATACTGTCCTTGGCTAACAATGCCACCCCTCCCCTCTTTTACCACCTTCCCTGAGCTTACTGAAATATCTAAACCCCGGCACCTGCAACAACCATTCCTGTCCTTGCTCTATCCATGTCCCCAAAATGGCCACAACATCGAAGTCCCAGGTACCAACCCATGCCGCAAGTTCACCCACCTTATTCCGGATGCTCCTGGCATTGAAGAAGACACACTTTAAGCCACCTTCCTGCCTGCCGGTACACTCCTGCAACTTTGAAACCTTACTCATGACCTCACTACTCTCAACCTCCTGGATACTGGAGCTACAATTCAGGTGCCCAAGCCCCTGCTGGACTAGTTTAAGCCCTCCCGAAGAGCATTAGCAAATTTCCCACCCCAGGATATTGGTACCCCTCTGGTCCAGGTGTAGACCATCCCGTTTGTAGAGGTCCCACCGACCCCAGAATGAGACCCAATTATCCAGAAATCGGAAACCCTCCCTCCTGCACCATCCCTGTAGCCACGTGTTCAACTCCTCTCTCTCCCTATTCCTCGTCTCGCTATCACGTGGCATGGGTAACAACCCAGAGATAATAACTCTGTTTGTCCTAGATCTAAGTTTCCACCCTAGCTCCCTGAATTCCTGCCTTACATCCCTATCCCTTTTCCTACCTATGTCGTTTGTACCTATGTGGACCACGACTTGGGGCTGCTCCCCCTCCCCTTAAGGATCCCGAAAACACCATCCGAGACATCACGCACCCTGGCACCTGGGAGGCAACACACCAACCGCGAGTCTCTCTCGTTCCCACAGAATCTCCTACCTATACCCCTAACTATGGAGTCTCCAATGACTAATGCTCTACTCCTCTCCCCCCTTCCCTTGTGAGCAACAGGGACAGACTCTGTGCCAGAGACCTGTACCCCATGGCTTACCCCTGGTAAGTCCCCCCCCCCCCAACAGTATCCAAAGCGGTATACTTGTTACTAAGGGGAACGACCACAGGGGATCCCTGCACTGATGTGGAAATGTATTTAAAAGCGGTTCCCGAATTTTCTGGGCATGAACAGCATTACGTCGATGGCAGGTCTTGGGGACAATTGCGTGGCAAGATTTCACTTGAGAGAAACTCCTTTTTGGCCTCTCACAAGAAGGTTGCTGTTTGCACCCGCAGTAAAAGTGGATGCAAAACCCCAGTCTTTGTTTTCTTCACAACTTACTTTCCGGTCTATCTTTGTATCATCAGCAAATTTATGAACCATACATTCAGTCCCGTCATCACACTTATTAATATAGATTGTAAATAGTTAAAGCCCCAACACTGATCCCTGTGTATTCCTCTTCTTGCCAACCCGGTAATGACCCATTTAGCTACTCTCTATTTCCTGTCAGAATATCAACCCAAATGATTAAAGAACAAAGAACATTACAGCACAGGAACAGGCCCTTCGGCCCTCCAAGCCTGCACCGACCATGTTGCCCATCCAAACTAAAAACCCCTACCCTTCTGGGGGCCATATCCCTCTATTCACATCCTGTTCATGTATTTGTCAAACCTTCACTACCGTATCTGCTTCCATCACCTCCCCAGGCATCCATTACAGTCTGTGTAAAAAATCCTGCCTCGTACATCTCCTTTAAACCTTTCCCCTCGCACCTTAAACGTATGCCCCCTCATAATTAACTCTTTCAACCTGGGAAAAATCTTCAGACTATCCATTCTGTCCATGCCTCTTATAAGTTTGTAGACTTTAAAAAAAATTTAGAGTACCCAATTATTATTTTTTTCCGATTGAGGGGCAATTTAGCGTGGCCAATCCACCTAACCTGCACGTCTTTGGGTTGTGGGGGTGAAACCCACACAGACACGGGGAGAATGTGCAAACTCCACACAGACAGTGATCCAGGACCGGGATTCGAACCCGGGTCCTCAGCGCTGTAGGCAGCAATGCTAACCACTGTGCCACCGTGCTGCCCCTTAAGTTTGTAGACTTCTATCAGGTCGCCCTTCAACCTCCATCGTTCCGGTGAGAACAAACAAGTTTATCCAACCTCTCCTCATAGCTAATGCCCTCCATACCAGGCAAACGCCTGGAAAATCTTTACTGCACCCTCTCCAAAGCTTCCACATCCTCTGGTAGTGTGACGACCAGAATTGAACACTATACTCCAAGTGCAGCCTAACTAAGGTTCTATAAAGCTGCAACATGACTTGCCAATTTTTAAACTCAATGCACCGGCTGATGAAGGCAAGCATGCCGTATGCCTTCTTGACTACCTTCTCCACCTGCGTTGCCACTTTCAGTGATCTAGTTGAAGGGATTTCAATGTTTTTTTAAACAATGAGAGATTTGTTTTAAATGGTGATGCCATCAATTTCGCAAAACTTTATTTCATTTCAGCGTAGCTCCCGAGATTTGTCCCAGTGGGTACTCGGTGAGTTGGCATGGGTGGGGAAAGCACAAAGTGTGGTTGGTGGGAGGCAAGGTTTGCCATGTTGCAATAAGCTGGCAGAGGGTCTATGGAGAGCCATGGAGATATGGGGGGCATTGGTTTAATTGACGTATGAGGGGCAATAGAATGTTGGTAGAGGGACTATGAAAGGCCTAGGGTAAGTGTGGAGGATCAGTGAGGAGGGGGTGAGTGCTGGAAGGCTGTTTTTTGTTTTGATGGTTTTAAAAATAAATTCAACAAAGTTCCAGGTCACAGGGGCCAATGGGTCCGACTTCTAATGCAACCCTCCGCACCTCTTCCCACCGGAATGAAAATCCTACCTTCCCTTCCCCAGGTCGGTTTAGCAGAACTAGGAAACGGGAGGGCAAATCCGAGTCTAAATGTGGAGTACTCACTGATTTTCCTTGTTTATATTTGCAATTAATTTTATTTTTTAATCCACTTCCTTTTCTTTTCTTCCCGCCTCTTTTGAAAGCACCAGTGAGCATTGGGTAGTAATTCGGGAAAAAGGGGTCTGTCATTTAGGACTGAGATGGAGAGAAATATCTTCACTTAATGAATTGTTAATCTTTGGGATTCTCTATCCCAAAGATGGAGGGGTATCAAAGGTGTATGGGAATACGATAGGAAGTGGGGCTGAGGGGCGAAGATCAGCTATGACCTTATTGAACGATGAAACAGCCTTGAGGTGCCATATGATCTAATTGGGCAAAAATGATCTGATAGAACATAACGTCCAAGCCGGGGGGGGGCGGGGGGGGGGGGGGGGGGGGGGTACCCCCGGGGTGGGGGGGGGTACCCCAATGTTGTGCTAGGAAATCCCTCTCGGCACTTTACAGATAGGGGTTTGCATGACAATTGCCCAGAAACACTAACTTCCTCTGGGCAATTGCCCTGTGCTCTGAAACATCTGAATATGCGATTTGAATCGTTAACTTTGGATGGTTCCAACAAGTATGCAGCAATAGTTATTCTAAAAAAGTTAGAATTCAAACATCTTCTAACTTCCAGATCACTATTGTAGGCACTAAGTCCGACCCCTCCAAGGGACTCCCCACTCCCGGCAAACTTCCCCCCACAAGGACTCCCCCCCGCGCCCCCCTCCCCAATCCGCAGACCAAACCCTACCCACGTATCGGCTTGCCTCTCTCCGACCTGTGCACCTATCCCAACTCCACAATCTCTGATCCATCTCACCCTCCCGGCCTCCAACCTCCCCAAAACCCACCCATTTACCTTCGACGCTTACCTCCTCCCTCGCCTATCATTTCAATGTGCCCTTTTAACTTAGTTGCTCCACGGCAGCTAGTGTGGTAAAAGGGAGGGTGTGTCCTCCTTGAGCTGGACTGCGCTGGGACCGACACAGACTCTGAGCAGCTCCAGTGATCAGAAGTTTCAGCGCCGTTTACAAAACCAGATACATGCGCATTAAACTCATCTAATTCCTACAGGCCATCTCTTTCTGACTCCAGTGGAAATTAAAGCCCGCATACAATCCACTAGAACCCACAATCTATTTTATTTCAGTGTAATTCAAAGAAACAGGTTATCAAACACCGCTGAACAGAATGTGCGGTGGGTTCTGTTGATTCTGAGCTAAGCCTCTGGTCAGTATTCATCACAGAACGATGCCGCCTAGCTCGTCAAAACTTCCTGTCACCTGAGGCACCGAGAAAAACACAGCACTCGGGCAGCCCTGGAGTTTCATCCAAGCCAGTCACCAGCTGTACCCACTGTAAGTGTCACTGTCAAGGCAAAGCAGCGGGGGACAATGGCAGCTTTATAAAATAAAACACAGAGAATGAACCTGAAAAATAAAGAGAAAAATTTAGAAACACTCATTCAACATGTGAAGGACAAAGGTTAGACTTTAAGTGGAATTCTCCATCAGAACAGTTACTTGCTCCACTGGACCATACAAACGACAAAGAAAACTAAAAACGAATCAAGGAAAATGAGAGTTAAACTGTGTTTGGGTCATTGCTGTGGATTCTCTTGCTGACTAAATGGAGAGCACAATGGAGAGATCTGGGAGAAAATTGCTTCCCTTTCTCAGAGGGTAGGTGGATTGGCCACACTAAATTGCCCCTTAATTGGAAAACCTAGGCTATTTATGAGAAAATTATGGAAGCAGGATCAGAATCCCTGGATGGGGTGAAGACCAAATGGGAGGAGGAATTGGGGGAGACCTTGGATGAAGGGTTGTGGTGTGAAATTGTACAGAGGGTAAATGCACCGACCTTGTGCGCGATAGTCGCACAAATACAATTGAAGGTAGTTCACAGAACACATTTGACGAGATCGAGAATGAGTTTCCTGTTTGAATGGGTTTTTTAAATTTAGAGTGACAATATTGAGTTCTTTACCCATCAGTCCGGCCTCAATAAAACTCGAGATGGATTTGTAGGTATAGTATTATTTATTTTTAACCAACTTGCAAGGCTGACTCGCTCCACAGAGATTCAGAACACACAGGCGGTCTTCTAGAGCTCCAGAACTGAGTGCGATTGGAGACAAAGAAATCTCTGCAAATCTCATTCAATTGGCATCAAGTTTCACATACAAGATTCCCATAGGTCATCCTATACACCTCCTGACCTGGCCATATATCCTGATTGGCTCACTTCGCATTCCTTAACCCTGGGCCTCTTGTTACCCAGCATCCTTTTCCCCATCCTCCATGAGGCACCCCTCCCCCCTTCCTTGCCATGCTTTCTGAATCCCTTTGTCCTTTGGTTGTGAACTCACTACTATCAGACTGGCTCACATCTACAGTATTGTAACTAATATTTGAACTAACTATTTTATATCACATTCATTTGTTCAATTCCTCAAGAGTACCCAATTATTTTTTTTCCAATTAAGGGGCAATTTTGCATGGCCAATCCACCTAATTTGCACATCTTTGGGTTGTGGGGGTGAAATTCACACAGACATGGGGAGAATGTGCAAACTCCATATGGACAGGGCCAGGATCAAACCTAGGATCAAACCCAGGTACTCAGCGCCATGAGGCAGCAGTGCTAACCACTGTGCCACCGTGCCGCCCTAGGGGTTGAGGACATTTGTGAAAGGTGCGGGAGGGATTGGTCGGTCATGTGCACGTATTTTGGTCATGCCTAAAGCTGAGGAAGTTCTGGGGCCTTTCTTTAGCATCATGTCAACAATGTTACATATGGACCTAGAACCCAGTCCCTTGGGTGCCATATCCGGGGTATCGGGCTTGTCGGAGCTCCAGACTGGGGTGGGGGCAGATCTGTCTTTGCCTCGCTGGTGGCGAGGAGGTGGACCCTCTTAGGTGGAGGCCAGTTGCTCTACCCTGTGCCGCAGTATGGCTGGTAAACTTAATGAAGTTTCTGAGCCGAGAGAAGGTTAAATTTATCAGAGAATTTATCATAGAATTTACAGTGCAGAAGGAGGCCAAATTTAGCTTAAGATGAAATGAGGAGGAGTTTCACAAGGGATGGCGTCCGTTCATATCTCACTTGAAGGAATTAGCCTCAGTCGGCAGCTAAAAGAGTGGGGTAGTTAGTTGATGAATTGTTTTCGGGTTGAGGGGGGGATTGTTAAATGTTAGTTAAAAGTGTGAATGTAAATTATGTTAAAAAAAATTGAAAAAGCTAATAAAAATTGTTATTTTCAAAAAACATTCCTTGGGCAGCACAGTGGTGCAGTGGTTAGTACTACTGCCTCACGGCACCAAGGTCCCAGGTTCAATCCCGGTTCTCGGTCACTATCCCTGTGGAGTTTGCACATTCTCCCCGTGTTTATGTGGGTTTCGCCTCACACAACCCAAAGATGTGCAGAGTAGGTTGATTGGCCACGCTAAACCCCTTAATTGGAAAAATGAATTGGGTACTCTAAATTTATAGAAAAGAAAAAAACATCCCTGAAAAGTGATCTGGAACTGGAGTTTCCAATACCCCAACCGCATGTTTCACGGCCGCAAGCCATTCATTGGGGAGAGGTCCAGTTGAAAGCTAACCACAGTTTGATTTTCAACAAATATCCAGGAAGTTTGATGGTGTCAGTATTGTTATGGGCGAGGTGTTTTCAGAACCCCAAAATGTATCATGGAGTTCAACCAACCTCTCCCTTTAATGGATTTGTTGCTTTTCCGAGCATACGGCTGGTCCCCTAGGTGTGGGATTACAATTATGGACACGTGGGTTTTTAAACACAAAACAATGTTTATTCCATGAACTCAGCTTAACATCTTAAATAAACATTGGATCTCTTAACACCCCTTACTTCAAAGATAACTCAGAAAATATTGCAACAGCAAATAATTCCTTAAAATGTTCCTTCAAACGTCCAAGAGACTTAACACCTTTTAACAAAATCACATCAGGTTAAAGGCTTCACTATTATAAGTTTAAATCACCCAAATGATCCAGAGATAGTCTTTCATGGCAGAGATCCAGCTCACTGCAAAACACAGACACACACCCAGCTCTTTTCCTCCAAACTGCAAAACTAAACTGCAAAATGGCTGACGTGATCTCAGCTCCACACACTCTCTGACATCACTGTTTTCTTAAAGGTACATTGCTTAAACATCCATGTCTTAAAGGTACTCTCACATGACTGTATCTCCATTAATTTATTCACTTCACCTTGCTCTAACCCCCTCACCTTACCACCCCATAAGTGAAGCTTCAGAACTTTCCTCCCATTTAAACTCCTCTGCTCTGGATTTCTTTTTTAAAAATCCAAATAAATATCAAATATTGTAGGTGATGGATGTGTAATTGGGCAAAGGCATCACTAAAATTGTTCTTCTGAGTTAGCTAATTTTAACGCAGAATGTGGTGAAGGTGTTGTAATTGCCCTGACCATCGGTGACCTGAGGAGAGATTATTATCTCACATATTGTTCTGCCATTCTTTCAATTATAAATATTAGTCTAACTGCTCAACACCTTTCAAGATTATGTGGGATTTGTTGCCTTCCTGACATCAGATACAGGTCCTAAGCCACAAACGTTACACTCTCTAATTTCCTCAAGCCAGGAGAAAAGTCACTACTCTGACCAGAGTGCTTGTTGACATTTACTTTTGAGCTTTTTGATTTCAGATAGATGCTTTGCTAACATCTGTTTTCATTGTAGACTCCTGCATCCAAATAATTAAATTTGGCAATTGTCCATACATGCAAGGAGAGAAAATGGTTCTCAAACACTTGTGAGTTATATGGATAAGGAATAAACTGGAGGCAAGCAGAAAAATGAAAAACAAACCCAATTTTACAGGACACAAGAGACAATTAAAATATTCTTCAGTTAAGCAAGCACAGAGGACCAAGTGGGCCTGTAAAATAGAAGAGAGATGAGATAGCTAGAGAGGCTAATTGCACAACTGAATTTGTGGCTATTTTTACAGAACACCATCCACTATTAATGTTCGCAGTATTTCAACTCTGCCTCAGTTAAATAGATGGGAATATTTCAAAGATTCTGGCTAAAAATACCATTCAACACTGAAACTGTCAGTAAGAACGTCAGTAAGAAATACCAGGCCTGAACTGAATACATTCGCGAGCAGCAAAATAAATCAGGACAAGTGCAGGATTGCTGTGCTATAATTTTTATAATGCTCCTTTGACACAACATGATATCAGAAGACTGGGAAATATTTAATATGATTCCAACCTTTATAAGAAAGTTCAAAATGGCATCTTGGGAATTCTAAGCCAGTTAATATGAGATCTCTATTTGGTAAAAGACTGCAGTCTATTTTACAGAAAGCAGTTCTGGAGCACCCAGTAAGAGTAATGGCAATGAATTAAAATCAACAAAAAATTTGCACTTTTGTGTTTTTTAACATCGAGAATGGGTTCTGAATAATCCTGTTCCTGGTATTAAATTCCTTTTCTTCACTCTTTTTTGGCAAAGATTTTAACTTAATTAAAATGGGCTCAGGCAGCAAGTGCCGCATTATAAAAAGAGTTGATAAAGCTGATGGGGAGAATTTTGTAAAGCTCCTATGGTGCAAAACAGCCAGGAGTGCAGATAAGATTGAGAAAACATGCAACTTATTTGGAACCTTGGAATACTACAGCCCGGCATTGGGTTGGAGTTGCTCAGAAGCTGTCGTGAAAAACGGTTTAGGTACATGGTGGAGGTTTCAGCTACGACTCTAGGGGGCGATGGTGGTCTATGTTACTGGGCCCAAGGCGACTGCCCGAGGAACATGGGTCCAAATCTCACCACAGAATTCAGAACTGGCTAGGTCATAGAAGGCAGAGGGTAGCAATGGAAGGGTGCTTTTCTAATTGGAGGGCTGTGACCAGTGGTGTTCCACAGGGATCAGTGCTGGGACCTTTGCTGTTTGTAGTATATATAAATGATTTGGAGGAAAATGTAACTGGTCTGATTAGTAAGTTTGCAGACGACACAAAGGTTAGTGGAATTGTGGATAGCGATGAGGACTGTCTGAGGATACAGCAAGATTTAGATTGTTTGGAGACTTGGGCGGAGTGATGGCAGATGGAGTTTAATCCGGACAAATGTGAGGTAATGCATTTTGGAAGGTCCAATGCAGGTAGGGAATATACAGTGAATGGTAGAACCCTCAAGAGTATTGAAAGTCAGAGAGATCTAGGTGTATAGGTCCAAAGGTCACTGTGGTAGTATGTATTGGGGGTCATGTGGGACTGGAAGCCCTAATGTCATTGGCTGACAGATCCCGGGTCCTGGTTGGCCGTTGACCTCATACTCCGGCCTGAAGGCGAAGTATAAGAAGCCGGTGCCTTCCCCCGCAGGACAGTTTACTATCGGGCTGCTGGGGAACAGACACGCTTAATAAAGCCTCATCGACTTCACTCTATTCGTCTCACGGAGTCTTTATGCGCCACAGTCACTGAAAGGGGCAACACAGGTGGAGAAGGTAGTCAAGAAGGCATACGGCATGGTTGCCTTCATTGGCTGGGGCATTGAGTATAAGAATTGGCAAGTCATGTTGCAGCTGTATAGAACCTTAGTTAGGCCACACTTGGAGTATAGTGTTCAATTCTGGTCGCCACACTACCAGAAGGATGTGGAAGCTTTAGAGAGGGTGCAGAAGAGATTTACAAGGATGTTGCCTGGTATGGATGGCATTAGCTATGAGGAGCGGTTGAATGAACTCGGTTTGTTTTCACTGGAACGACGGAGGTTGAGGGGCGACCTGATAGAGGTCTACAAAATTATGAGGGTCATAGACAGAGTGGATAGTCAGAGGCTTTTTCCCAGGGTAAAAGGGTCAATTACTAGGGGGCATAGGTTTAAGGTGCAAGGGGCAAGGTTTAGAGGAGATGTATGAGGCAAGTTTTTTACACAGAGGGTAGTGGGTGCCTGGAACTCGCTACCGGGGGAGGTAGTGGAAGCAGGGACGATAGTGACATATAAGGGGCATCTTGACAAATACATGTAGAGGATAGGAAACAGCTGAAGAGTTTTCATGTTCAAGATGGTTGTTATTTTGCAATTGTCTGGTGTAAATTTTACCAGTATTAATTGTCTTGGTGCTCAGCATTTCCAAATGCAGCGGAACAGCAATCAAGTAAAGAGCATGTTCTCTTCTGCAATCAAAATAATTGCAGGCAAATCAAAGGAAAATGCAGAGAGCTGGACTATACTTTTGATATGTCTGAATTTGTTGAAGGCGCAGCCGAGAGGCTAATAGAGCACAGAGGACAAAGATGTGAAGGAAGACTGGAGGAAATTAGAATGAGCTGATTGGGATCATAGTAGAAAAGTATTTTCTACAAGCACACACACACACACACACACACTCACACACGTAACAATCAATACAATTGTCTTGAAATTACAATCAGGTGAATGTTCATGGAAAAGAAACTCCTGAAGTACTATGATCCTGGAAGATCAATAAAAAATTCACCTTATACATTGTAGACAGATTAAGGGCTGTGCTAATGCACAAATCACAATGACGACTGGAAACCTGTTGCTCCTCCCATCACATTCATGCAGAGACGTCCACAGATTGAGGAGGTAAGTCTGGTAGTGAACGGTTCAATTAACTCTTATATTGTGGATGAGCAGAGGGATCTAGGTGTCCATGTACATAGATCCCTGAAAGTTGCCACCCAGGTTGATAGGGTTGTGAAGAAGGCCTATGGAGTGTTGGCCTTTATTGGTAGAGGGATTGAGTTCCGGAGTCGGGAGGTCATGTTGCAGCTGTACAGAACTCTGGTCCGGCCGCATTTGGAGTATTGCGTACAGTTCTGGTCACCGCATTATAGGAAGGACGTGGAGGCTTTGGAGCGGGTGCAGAGGAGATTTACCAGGATGTTGCCTGGTATGGAGGGAAAATCTTATGAGGAAAGGCTGATGGACTTGAGGTTGTTTTTGTTGGAGAGAAGAAGGTTAAGAGGAGACTTAATAGAGGCATACAAAAACGATCAGGGGGTTAGATAGGGTGGACAGTGAGAGCCTTCTCCCGCGGATGGAAATGGCTGGCATGAGGGGACATAGCTTTAAACTGAGGGGTAATAGATAGAGGACAGAGGTCAGAGGTAGGTTCTTTACGCAAAGAGTGGTGAGGCCGTGGAATGCCCTACCTGCAACAGTAGTGAACTCGCCAACATTGAGGGCATTTAAAAGTTTATTGGATAAGCATATGGATGATAATGGCATAGTGTAGGTTAGATGGCTTTTGTTTCGGTGCAACATCGTGGGCCGAAGGGCCTGTACTGCGCTGTATCGTTCTATGTTCTATGTTCTATTTATCCAGTGATACGGAGATCCTCACCAGCAATCAGCGACACATTACATAAAAATTGGTTTGAGTGATAAACCATTTTCTTCAGTGATGCAAAAAGCTGCACCTTTATTTGTGCTGTGTTTTAGGTAATGTATCCAGGATTAACTATTACCCTCTAATTGTGCATTAACCATTGGAACCCATGTATAATGTCCATCACATCAGATCAGTAACGCAATGTCCAGAGTATCATATTGCAGGGGTCTCTTTTCCGGAGGATCTGTGGGGAGGTCTCTTGATTTAAGGGGTTTCTGGGGGGTCTCTTTATTTTCAGGGGTTTCTGTGCAGGGGGTGGGGGGGTGGGGGGGGGGGGGGGTGGGGTGGGGGTGGGGGGGTCTAGTGGGGTGGGTGGGCAGGCCTTGCATTGTGTGGGGGGGGAGGACTTTGGGGGCAGCTCTCTTAAAGAGATACACCACATCAGGGCCACGTTTGTCCATACCTGTTGTAATCCTCTCCCACATAATTCCCAGCGCAGAGAATCATGTGGGCCCGGAGAATATGGTGCCCGACTGATAAGTGGATGCACATAGGTCATTAAGACCCATTTCATTTTTCCGCTGGCGCGGGACGCGAACCTTGATCCTGTTGCTCTATTTATTTACCTCGGTGAACCACAAGCCTTTCCCGTATATCGATCAAATGACCACACAACCAGTGAGTTAGTTCAAAAGATGGTTTATTTGCATACACAAGAATTATCTCAACATGCAAACATAATATCTACTACGAGTTAAACTACATCTATCAACTACAATAACCTATACTTAACTTCAGGGCGACCGGCACTGTGCAAATGGATAAGGCCTTTATCTGGATTTCACTTGGCTGGTTCAAAGAAAGTGGCTCTGTCTCTGCTGGGCTCATCCATCAGGTAGCGATCGTTGGTCTTGAACTTGGCTGGCTGTTCCTGCTACAATTGGGCTGGCACAGGCCGGATCCAAAAGAGACAGAACACATGGCTGTGCTCTTTTATCCCTCTGGGATTTTGCGCTCTTTGGGGCGGTCCTTAACCTTGGACCCAATAGCTCGACAGGGCTCTGATCACTGTCTTCTATTTCAGCCAATAAAGGGGCGGATGCCTTGGTAGCTGGGCGGGTCCTTAGCGGTCATTGACCTTGGCAGTTGTGCTTTCTGAGTAAGGGGAGTGGCGCCGATCAGTCTGTGGCTGTACCGGTTGCTTGATTGGAGTTCTATTGTCCTGGGAAAATGGGCCATTGAAATGTAAACAAGCGAGGGTTTCGATCAGGTATGGTTACCTGTGTTTCAGATACACATAGGCTCTGTATCTGTCTGAGTCCTGGGTTGGCCATAATTCCCATGGTCCTTTGCAGGTGGCCATCTTAGATGGCTACAATCCTGCCGCCAATGTAGAGTCGAACCATCGGAAACGGGTTGGCGCCATTTTCTTCAATAACCCGGGATTTTCCGCCTCATCGGCAACTCCGCTACCGGCGACGCGAGGCGGAGAATCTCGCCCAGAGCTATCAGACAGGATTGTTGTGTTAGTGATCACATCCACTCCCATGGGAACATTTGGAAAGTCTGCGAGACAAGCCCAAGGTGGATATCATCAAAGAGCTGCTGAAGGATGAGCATAAATACAAAGTGACCCTCGCAGATTGACAAAGTTTCAGGGTCCTAATTACAGTCTCAACTGTTGACAAATTCAATGATGTGGAGGTGCCGGCGTTGGACTGGGGTGGGCACAGTAAGAAGTTTTACAACACCAGGTTAAAGTCCAACAGGTTTGTTTTGATGTCACTAGCTTTCGGAGCGCTGCTCCTTCCTCAGGTGAACCAGTCACCTGAGGAAGGAGCAGCGCTCTGAAAACTAGTGACATCGAAACAAATCTGTTGGACTTTAACCCGGTGTTGTAAGACTTCGTACTGGACAAATTCAATGGAACACCTACGCCTAGTGGGACGTATGGAAGGCGTGGTTTTCTGCATACACCAAGGAAATGGCCAACTTTTCATCATTTCTACAAGGCCTTTGGCAGAAAGGGTCACTGGCAGCGGCGGTGCGCTAGAGCAAAAAGGACAATTTGTAATATGTCTTCAAAGGATATCAGCATGCCATCCAGAGAAGGGCAGCGTGCCATGCAATCCTATCTTAGTTTTACTTTTCCTTTGACAGAGCCTGCACAGAGGTCTGTCTCCAAGCTTTATACCTAGTGTAGAACTGTAGTCATGTTTTTGGTCATAATAAATTAACTCACAGGGCGGCACCGTGATGCAGTGGTTAGCACTGCTGCCTCACGGCGCCGAAGACCCGGGGTCGATGCCAGCCCCGGGTCACTGTCCGTGTGGAGTTTGCACATTCTGCTTGTGTCTGTGTGGGTCTCACCCCCACAACTCAAGGGGCTGGTGGATTGGCCACGCTAAATTGCCCCTTAATTGGAAAAATAAAAAGAAATAAATGAACTCACCGTGCATTTACCATTATGAGTGCCTTGTGCCTGCTACAGTAAATACACCCAAGGTATTATATCTTGATAATAATGCGTGATCTCTCAAAATGGTAAAATATTAACTTGCAAGTAAATTTAAGTTTCCGTTACGTGTCATTTCTAAAAGTATTAAGAGATAGTACCGTGCTGTGAACATTATAAATTGTTTAAAGGTCATTTAGTTTTGTTATATTTAATAGGATTATTATTCTTTATGTAACCATTTGACAATATGGGGGCAATTCTCCAATAGTGGGCCCAACCGTTCACAACGGCGCAAACCGGGCCTGGGGACGACATATTCGGCACTGGAGTGGGTCACGCCGCTCCAGCCTCCTTATGCAGCGCCAAATGGGCGCCATGCCAACCCATGCATGCGCAGTTGGGCCGTGCCAACCTGCGCATGCACGGGGGACTTCTTACGCTCGCCGGCCCCGACTCAACATGGGGTCAATGTTCAGGGACCAGCCGCGCCAGAAAGTAGGCCCGGGGGGGGGATAGGCCGGCCTGCCGATCGGTGGGGCCCGATCGCGGGCCAGACCTCATCGGAGACCGCCCCCGGTGAAGGAGCCCCCCTCCCCAACCACAGGCCACCCCCCGACTGTTCCCGCAGAGTTCCCGTCGGCAGCGACCAGGGGTGAACGGCGCCGACAGGAGTCTGTCGTATCGGCGCGGCTGCTCGGCCCATCCGGGCCAGAGAATTGGCGGCCCCAGTGGCCCGCGGCCGGCAGTGCGGCAAACGCGCCGGCGCACGTGGCGCCGATTCTCCGCACCAGCGTCGGGGCACGGTTCGATTCTCCGGCTCGGTGCGGGGCTCGGAGAATCGCCCCCTATATGTTGGAGTTTTGTTTAGGCTTCTGAAAGGCCCAGCTGCCTTCAACCAATCTTATTGTCCAATGAAGTCATGTGCCTGATAACAGGAAATGGTTGCCTTCAGATTAACTAGAGTTCTTTACAATGATTAGATTACTCACAAAGCTACACAAAAGACTACGAGGAAATTTTATTACATTGGCAGTTAAAGATATCAATTTGGATATAAAATATGAAACTAGACTAAATAGAGAGAGGGAGGCAGTTCTGAAGAGGTTCTACGTTAGCTTGCAAAGCAAAAGGATATGGCATCATTACAGGGCAGCTTCTGAGGGATTGATACCCAGAGTGTGACAGGAAGGGGACAGGGTGCACAAACATTAAAAAAAGCAACAAATGGGGTGGGAAAGGGAAAAAATGATCACCAGGCAAATGTACACAGCATTTGACACAAAATAATGGAACAAATTGAGGTTAATGGGTATGGTCTTATTGCCTGAACACAGATGTGGTTACGAGGTCGAAAGTAGGAACTAAATATTCAGGGGTATGTGACTTTTCATAAGGACAGGCCGGAAGGAAAGGGTGGTGGGGGTAGCTTTGTTAGTACGGGATGGAATAATTACAATAACAAGAGATTATCTCGGATTGGAAGATGTCGAACCCATATGGGTGAAGGTCAGAAATGACAAGGGGACGACACTGGTGGGAGCAATAGGCCCCGAACAGTAGCTGGACTGTAAGATGGAGAATAAATCAGGAGATAACAAAGACATGTGAAAAACAAAGGCAACACTTTAATCATGGATGACTTTAATCTTCATGTAGATTGGGAATATCAAATTGGCAGAGGTAGCCATGAGGAAGAATTAATCAAGTGCAATTAATCGGGACAAGTTTCCTCGAACAATATCTTGTGGATCCAACTAGGGAGCAGGCTATTTTGGATTTGGTAATGTGCAGTGAGGCAGGCTTAATAAACAATCTCAGAGTAAAAGATTCCCTTGGAAGCAGTGACAGTAACATAAATTTAGCATTCAATTTGTGAGTGAGAAACTTGAGTTCGAAACAACTGTGATACACTTAAATACGGGTAATTATAATGGAACGAGGGCAGAGTTGGCTGGAGTGGACTGGCAAAGGAGTTTAGCCAGAAAGACATTTGATCAGCAATGGCAGGCATCTCTGAAAATTACCTCCTTCTACTGTAACTGTATTCAGTTCCATTGTCCCAAAATTTAGTATCAGGTTAGCTGGGACTGGGTGGATTAAGCATTAACTGGTCCATTCCCCAAATTTAGTACCCTTCACTTGAAATGAAATGAAAATAGCTTATTGTCACAAGTCGGCTTCAAATGAAGTTACTGTAAAAAGCCCCTAGTCGCCACATTCCGGCGCCTGTTCGGGGAGGCTGGTACGGGAATTGAACCGTGCTGCTGGCCTGCCTTGGTCTGCTTTAAAAGCCAGCTCTTTAGCCCTGTGCTAAACCAGCCCCACTTTTGATGGGGACAAAAAATTGTGATCTACGTAATAGATAACCAATACGAGTTAATCAATAAGAGATAATTTTCTACTGTATTATGTTTGCTTATCGTTCGATATTTCCACTGCCAATTTCAATACAGCATTCATTCCCTCTGCCAATTTCAATACAGCATTCATTTCCTCTGCCAATTTCAATACATTCATCTATGTAAGAAACAGAGGGAGGACGTGTGTCTCTGCCAACTGAGAAAGTGATATCCACCCTCACCCCACTTTGAGTTCTTGGTCTGTAGCCCTCGAGACGCACGAGGGATAATGAAGCGGGGCAAACCAGATGGTAATGAGGCAAATTAAGAAATAAAATATTTGTCGAGAGAAGGTGGCTGGAATCCTCTGGCTGTTGTGATTCACTTTCCCCATCGCCAGTGCACCCCCTCCCGTGGGTTTCCCGATGGTGTGGGGCGGATCCCATTGACAAGCGGTGAGAGTAGAGAATTGCACCTCCAGCGAATGGCGCGCTGCCAAGAAACACGCGGTTAGGGACCTATCGAATCCAGCCCGGTGTAAATGGTGACATCTCAGTGAAGCTGCAGTAACAACACTGAGGGCAACATTTTCCAGGATATCGGCAAAATCCCATAGCGAGCAGCACACCACTGTTGAAGCCGTCAGCAGCGATGCTGGCTTTTTCCACTATGTTGCTCAGGACGTAGTCACAAAAGCCTCAAGGTGTGGTGCCATGATAACACTGGCAGGGTGGGCACTGACTGATCCCCCCCACCAGCAACTTCATTTTTTGAAGATTAGAGTGCCTTTTATAGAGGTCGCTTCGGTACCCAGCAGATCACCAGGAACACCCCCACACCCAAACCCCCACCCTGGCACAGCGTGAGCATGACCCACTACGTGCTGAGCGATGTAGTCACCTCAGCCCCTCTGGGAGATCTGCTCGCCATGTGCACACCTTGGGAGACCAGGCTGGGTTTCACGCAAGTCTGCCCTCACGCCGATGTGAATGGACTTTATTACTGGGGGGTGGGGGGGGGGGGGGGGGATTCGTATGTCGGCCTGATAACGAGGTGTTAATATATTCAATTTTGCTCCTGACTACGCTGCATGTTTACATTGGCGTGAAATGTGATTTGAACGTCTCATGAGATTTTCCATTCCCATTGCCGACCCGTCCCGCTAAAAACAGGTGCAGAAAATTCTGGCCTTAATTTCTGATTCGGCACTTTCCAACCTTTTCAGTCTCAACATCAAGTGCAGCTGTTTAAAATCATTTTTAAAAACAAATTTAGAGTACCCAATTCATTTTTACCAATTAAGGGGCAATTTAGCGTGACCAATCCACCTGCCCTGCACGTCTTTGGGTTGTGGGGGTGAGACCCACGCAGACACGGGGAGAATGTGCAAACTTCACACGGACAGTGACCCAGGGCTGGGATTGAACCTGGGACCACGGGGCCGTGAGGCAGCAGTGCTAAACACTGTACCACCGTGCTGCCCTGCTGTTTAAAATCATAACCAATGCCGCAGTTGTTTTGCTACTGGTGGTGATTCTACTCTTGTCATTTGCATCTCCTCTAGATGCACCTTTTGGTTCTTTTGTCCCTCTACGATGACTTGGCCTTGCGCCATCAACCCTTTTGCCATTTAATTCCTCCTGTCTTCCACCTGTCACAGACATTCTCTGTTGTTCTTTTCCCCCTCCCTCCCACCCACTCCCATTCCCCTCTGTGCCTTTCCCTGTCCCATTACATAAAATGTATTACATCTCTGTCATGGGCATTGCTCTGAAATGTTAACTCCATTTCTCTCCTCAGCATTGGTGCCTGAGCTGCTCAATATTTACAATAATTTCTGTTTTTATTCCTAATTCTAATTTTCTTATTGAAAATGTTCAATATTGGTAAATAATTTCAACTTATTTCTATATTGTTGTTGAACAGAGAGAGAAAAGCATAGGAGGAATAAGAGGGCAATGCTAACTCTATTATTTTCTATTACCTTTATTAAAAATTTAAATTCATTAATTAGATGTTTGTGCAGCTCAGAGGATATAGCCACTATAATATTAAGGACAGAATATTTAATTGATCATTTGTTTGGGCTCAGTTAATTACAATCTTGCCTGTACAGGTCAAATCGTTCCAGGTCCACATCAGAACTTGACATAGCCCAACACACCTATGTGGTACAGAGGGAATAAATGTATTGAAATTGGCAGAGGAAATGGACGTATTGAATTGGCAGAGGTAATGAATGCTGTATTGAAATCGGCTGTGGAAATATCGAACGATGAGCAAACATAATACAGTAGAAAATTATCTCTTATGTTCTTCCCATGTGAGAAATCCCAACAATCAATCAAATCATAATAACAATTCCAAGTGCTATGGAGGAAGGCAAAGCAAAAAAGAGCCAGAGTTTGTATTTGGATGGAGCTTTCAATATAATAAAAACGCTTATCAGGACTGTTAAAAAGTAAAGTTTGACAGCGAGCAACATAAGGTAATCTAATGGCAGATAGCCAAATGCTCGGTCAAAGAAGTAGGTTTCAAAGAGTGTCTTGAAGGGGAAGAGAAAGCTTTGTAGCTCAACACACAGAGGAGTAATCGGTGAATGAGACTTGGCATAATTAAAATTATAGGCAGCAGTGTTTTGGATGTTCTCCGATGTTCGGAGAATGTGGGAAACCAACCAGGAGAGTACTGGAATAAAAACAGAGAATGCTGGGTAAACTCTGCAGGTCTGGCAGCATCTGTGGAGAGAGAAACCGAGTTAACGTTTCGGATCTAAATGACCCTTCTACCCGTACATTAACTCCGTTTCTCTTTCCACAGATGCTGCCAGACCTGCTCGGTTTATCCAGCATTCTCTGCTTTTATTTCCGATTTCCAGCAGGCCGCAGTATTTTGCTTTTATTGAAGTATTGGAACAGTCAAGTTTAGAGGTAGCGGGCATGGATGAAGGTTGTATCTGCAGGAAACCAATCAGTTTAGGAATTTGTCACACACCTTTTTCCACGTACAAATTTTCCATTTGTACTGCTATGAATATCGATGCTAGATACTGCCCAATAGTGTTGAATAGAACCCATGTAACTCATCTATTTGTCTAAACAGTAACAGTAACATGCCTTGTGATACCAATAAACTATTCTTTATCCACAAAGGTGTGTGGGGAACATTCAAAACATGTTACTTGTCCTATTTGCTGGTCTATTCAATGTTGGAATTGGTATTTCAGCTTATCATAGAATTTACAGTGCAGAAGGAGGCCATTCGGCCCATTGAGTCTGCATCGGCCCTTGGAAAGAGCACCCTACCCAAGCCCATGCTTCCACCCTATCCCCGTATCCCAGTAACCCCACCCAACCTTTTGGACACTAAGCGGCAATTTAGCGTGACCAATCCAACTAACCTGCACATCTTTGGACTGTGGGAGGAAACCGGAGCACCCGGAGGAAACCCACGCACACACGGGGAGAACGTGCAGACTCCGCAGACAGTGACCCAAGCCGGAATACTTTTCAAAATGCACACAACTCGACAACTGAACAGACATCCTTAATTTATCTAAATTCAAAGGTTCTGACTGGATTTCTCAACACAGCAGTGCAATCTATTCATTTGGCAATTTTTTTCACATTTCTAATATTAACCACCTAATTTTCAGACAATAGAATAAAGATCAAAGCTTGCTTATTGCCAAAAGATGTAACTGTCCACACGTCCTCACTTCTTTATCTTTTCACAAATCATTTGTCAATTTGAATATGTTTTGTTCTTTAGAAAACTGAGGAGTGATTCATTCGACCGAACCAGGTTCTCAAACATAGGACGCACACTCCAGTGCCCCTGCTGGGATACCTGTTATGTGTCCATCTCCTCTTTCGTAGTTTCAATATAAACAACATTTACCCTTCCCAGTTTAGGGAGGACTCTGTTATATATTAAGTATATGACAGAGCAGGGCTAAGTGTATGGCGAGGTGACATAGGTGGGGAAAATAGCCAAAAGCTCTCAAGGACAATGACATATGAGATGCAACATTAACCTTGTTATGGGAGCTATTTGACTATAGTGTGCTTTGCTCTCTCACTCATGAGTGAGCAGACTGAGGTACTTGGAGTTCTAAAACAAGGCAATAGCAAGGACTCCAGTACTCCAACTAGTGGCATGATAAAGAACCCTCATCCAAGAATTACACAGACAGTTATAATTTTGGGTATGGTTACAAAAATTAGCATATATCAATCAAAGGTGTACATTTGTTTCAAAATTATCTATGTCCATTCACAACTACTAATTAGGATTACATATGAGTATAGTCATTCAATTGCAATTTGGGTACATCTACTTAATTATAATTTCACCAAGCACATCAAGGCAGGCCAGCAGCACGGTTCAATTCCCGTACCGGCCTCCCCGAACAGGCGCCGGAATGTGGCGACTGGGGGCTTTTCACAGTAACTTCATTGAAGCCTACTTGTGACAGTAAGCGATTTTCATTTTTCATTTCATTCACATATCTGTTTATCTAATAATTTCCAGACATCAGTATGATAAGAATAAATTTTGACCAATGATATATCAACTCTCTTCCCTATTGTTCCTTTTTGTAGTGGACACACATGAGCTATATCTGCACAGTGTTCAATTTAATTGTTGTATGTGAATTGTGTAAATAAAGCATTCTCTATAATTTGGTCCTTGACTGTTATCTGTCGACAGCCTGAGCTGAAACAATTGTTTTCTCATCACTAAGTTTGAGGATTTAACAGCTAGCCGCTTGTGTGATTTTTAACCCTTTCAGTCCCCCCTTAAGGCCTTTGGTATACCCAAACAGGTCAATTGAATGTTGAAATTTCCTCTCCCCAAACCTCATCCTCCTGAACAGCAGGCACTACAAGCAAAGCTTTGGTTCCATATTCAATGTTCAACTTAGTCAGTGAAAGCTGCTCTTTATTAACTAATTGCTTGCCACATCCCACAGTGTGATCAATGGTGTTATTGCATTCTAACTGGCACTTAAGGAGAGCATGATCAATCTGTGATTGGTCAAATTGGACTCTCAAGGGTAATGGTCATCTCTTGATACCATTTCCCATAGTCCTCTATTTTGTGCAAAACCAAGTAAACTAAATCAAACAAACTCAGGGGATCCCATAATCTCTTGGCTTATCCTCCACTGTATCAATTACATGTGGACCATTCCTTTCATTAAAGTTTGTTTCTGTTACTTTGTGCTAAAATAAAAGCATGTTTTGATATCTCCCTTACCCATTTGCTCAGGATAGGGAAAATATGGTGTCCTGCCTCCACGATTGATATCTTGGCTTGAGACCACCACCTCAAAATCTCATTTAATTGGTATTAACTCAGACCCTGATCAGTGGCTTTATGTTTTGGACATGTTTGTCGAAGATTGCTATTGCTCTTCTCTGTGCTTACTTGGAATGACTTACTTTACCTTCAAAATTACACAAAGTCTGTATAAAATACATACCAATGTGTGGAATTGATTGATCTGCTAAATATAACACAGTACACTCAACTAATAAGATATCAACTTAAGAATTACAAAAACTAAGTATGGAACTTAATCCTAAACTTACAAAATGAAAGATGGTTCCTCTCTCTAACCCTTGAGTGGGATGATCCATGCAAGAAGAAAATCCACCTTTTTTGTATCCTCTTCACATAATTTATGATGAATTCCATCATCTATTGAATGTGCTCTCTGAACAATTGCATTGATGTTCCTTTCTGTCTGACAGTCTCCACCTGCAGATTACCTCACTCAATATCATTCAAAATATCATGCATCGAGTGAAATTGTTCTCCAGCTCTCCAATCATCTGTATCCATCTGGGGGATACTCCTCACCAAGTTTACTGGCTGCCGGACCCTTAATTGTCCAATCCAAATTATTTACCCTTTCACTTTAATTTTACTCACTTTTGGCAGTTATCGGAGTGTTTGATTCTATCCCAATTGTTTTAAAATTAGTTTCTCTACGGAGTAAGTGTCAGTGCCTTCTTCATTTAATAGTGTTTTTTCCTTCTATTGGCCCCGTTCACCATTTCATGCCATGTTGTTTGTCAAGTAGACTGCATGCCTGAGACCTGCTCGACAATGCATGATTGCAAGTAGTTTCAAACCCTTGAATATAACTGTGTTATATTTAGCAGATCAATCAATTCCAAACATTGGTGTGTATCTTTGTGTAATTTTGAAGGTAAACAACCTTGAACTGGTTTCTTGAATATTAGTTACTCCACATATAACTAAGCTGCACACTTGTGCAGTGGCCCAAGCTTCAAAACACATTCTTGAATTCTGTGTCATCTTATCAAAGGATCTCAAAGTTATTGTTTATCCCTGCACGTATGGTCCAGGTGCTTCGCGTGGTGCCCAGAGTATCAAGTTCTGTTCTCTTAAAAAACAATAGACAAGAACACAATCATCACATTTTGGACACGAAGGGGCAATTTAGCATGGCCAATCCACCTAACCTGCACATCTTTGGACTGTGGGAGGAAACCGGAGCACCCGGAGGAAACCCACGCAGACACGGGGAGAATGTGCAGACTCCGCACAGACAGTGACCCAAGCCGGGAATCGAACCTGGGACCCTGGAGCTGTGAAGCAACTGTGCTAACCACTGTGCCCCCCTGTTTTAAACTTCTAAAATGCCTGTAATTAAAAGCTCAATATAAGGTAAATTTCCCAGAAAGATAAACATTAACAAATGCAGCCCAAAACAGTGATAACACAAATCCATGAACATCCACATAAAATAAACGAAACACAGATTCTCACAGCTCGTAAATTTCAAACAGTTAATTCTTAGCATTCTCTCATCGCTGTAACTTCTTAAAGAGACAGAACACTACAGTCTCACAATCCCTTGATTAAAATAATAAACAGGATCTCCATTCTCCTTCATGATAATGTAACTTATTTATTTATTGTTCCATTTAAGCCAATTCCAATGCCTATCTTTATGAAGATCACCTACTCTTTGTTGATT
The DNA here is from genome assembly GCF_047496885.1 of Scyliorhinus torazame. Taxonomy (NCBI): domain Eukaryota; kingdom Metazoa; phylum Chordata; class Chondrichthyes; order Carcharhiniformes; family Scyliorhinidae; genus Scyliorhinus; species Scyliorhinus torazame. The sequence continues at coordinate 3,542,057 of NC_092719.1, forward strand.
CAAAATTTCAAACGGATTCTCACCCGATCTCATTACCACCTGCAAAATCTTTGTTCTCCATTGGGGATGTGCTAACACAATAAAATACTCATATTTATTCTAAATTGCCCCAAAATTTCCTCATGTAACATGGCCGGGATTCACCAATCCAAGTCCGGGATGCCACTGCGGCCAGCGAGAACTGGGGGTGAGATTCTCTGTCGGCGTGGTTCTCTGTTTTGCCGGCACCCGGGGGTTTCCCGATGGCGTGGGGTGACCCCCAAATGGGAAACCCCATTGACCGGCCGGCGAACGGAGAATCCCGCCGACGGGTCGGGGCAGAAATATGGCGCGGCGAGGTGTAGAAGCCTGCCCGGGGAATTTGATGCTCAGCCAAGACTTCACTCATCGCAGCAGGACCGGAAAATTCCGTTGGCGTGAATGGACAGAGAATTCCGGCCTTGGTATCATTGAGTTCCTATAAATCCACAATTAAACCTCGAGTTGAATTCTCCAGTCCCCCAGCTGTGTTTCTCGTCAGTGTGCCTTGCACTGGCGGCGGGATTCTCTACTCCCCCTGCTTGACAATGGGCATTACCATTGAAGCCACCCCACATCACCAGAAAACCCATGGGCAGGGGTGCGCTGCCGCACGAAAAGATAATCCCAACGGCCGAAGAATTCCAACCCTTACATCAAGAAATTTAGATACATTTGTTATGGGCTAGGGTTTAGAGAACACGAACGTATATGATGGAGTTCTCCTGACCTACAACTTTTAATAGATTTTAGTTATGGGGAGCACAAGGGTCCACTCTCCTGGTGTTATGCTACAGGGACGTTAAGCATTTTAAAAACAAAACAATGTTTACTCGATGAATTCAGTTAACACTTTATAAACACACAGTAAACAGTTTATCAACTATCAACACTGATAATCCCCACAGATACAATACTCTATAGGTAACCCTGAATAACTTTCCTAACAACATCCATAAATCAAAAGACCCTTTTTAACAAAGACAGCAGGTTTGAAATCTCTACAGAAAGCACGTATGACTTTTAAATTATCAAGTGATCTGGAGACACCTTTTTAACCTGCAGAGAGAGAGAGAGACTCCAACATCCTTGTAGTCTGAATACAGCTTTCAACTGAAAACAAAACTAAGAAGCACAGCAGCTCCGCAGAATCACATTCCAGCTCCACCCACACAATGGCAGCACTGCAGCTATTTGATAAACACCCATTCTTAAAGATACTCTCTCATGACACATATATAATCATGGACACACAACTTCACGGCGATTTGAAACCAGGTCAACTGTCTGTTGAAATATTTAACTTTCTATAGTTGCCAAAGTGGAGGGGAGTGGGTGGAGAGAACATGGCAGGCAATTGCGTCACTTCACTTCTCTTATATTGAGTATAAAAATTGGCAAGTCATGTTGCAGCTGTATAGAACCTTAGTTAGGCCACACTTGGAGTATAGTGTTCAATTCTGGGCGCCACACTACCAGAAGGATGTGGAGGCTTTAGAGAGGGTGCAGAAGAGATTTACCAGGATGTTGCCTGGTATGGAGGGCATTAGCTATGAGGAGAGGTTGAATAAATTTGGTTTGTTCTCATTGGAGCGACAGAGGTGAGGGGCCACCTGATAGTGGTCTACAAAATTATGAGGGGCATAGACAGAGTGGACAGTCGGAGACTTTTTCCCAGGGTAGAGGGGTCAATTACAGGGTAGAGGGGGGCATAAGTTTAAGGTGCGAGGGGCAAGGTTCATAGGTGATGTACGAGGTAAGGTTTTTACGCAGAGGGTAGTGGGTGCCTGGAACCCGCTGCCGGAGGAGGTGGTGGAAGCAGGGACGATAGTGACGTTTAAGGGGCATCTTGACAAATACATGAATAGGATGGGAATAGAGGGATACGGACCCCAGAAGTGTGGACGATTTTAGTTTAGTCGGGCAGTATGGTCGGCACGGGCTTGGAGGGCCGAAGGGCCTGTTCCTGTGCTGTACTTTTCTTTGTTCTTTGTTCTTTGTTCATGTAGTTTAAAAAATTATTTTCTTCAGTTTTGCTCCATCCTGTTTTCTCGATCGTTTTTGTTTTTCCTTTAAACTGATTTCAATTTCTGATGTTCGTTACTTAACCAAGTTTGAAAGAAATCTCAACAGTTCATACCTCTATCTTGAGATGATTGACCTTGTCGACCAAGAACAACTTAATTTCAAACGCAAACTCAATCCTGCGCATTCTGAAACAGTCCAAATTTCTTTTGGACAGAAACTTATTTGTTACATTTAAACTTTAACTGACTCATTAAGCACAATCATGTCCTGTTCACTCATGTCTTTAATTGGTCGTAGGTCAACCATGGTGACCTGCACCACAGCTATGGGAGCTGCCGTCCCCATATACTTCTGAAAGAGCTTGTTTGAGCCTTCCAGCACTTTTTAACTACACAGCAGAGTGTTTGTTGGACTCCATCCCTGATTTTTCATTTAATGAATTAGTTTGCGAGGCTTCTGGGTGAGGGAAAGGAACATTGTGCCTCCCCTGCCCATTTAAAATGAATTTTTTGCCTTTTCAGCCTTCAACATGTCTTATTTATTTCATGATTTCTAAACCGCTCGAGCAAATCCACACTCTCGGGTTGTTCTCGACACTCCTTTCGCCGAGTCGACTCTCGGTTCGGTTGCTGGTCTATGACTGTAGCCAGTATCAAAAAAGATAATACTCTCCAAACCATAGTGCTGCCTTCACCACCTGCCTGGACATATCCCATTCTCATCTCCAATTCTTGTGAGAGAGAATACAGCTATTCGGCTATAGTGTACATTACTCCCTCAATCACGAGTGACCAAACGGAGATTCTTGATGTTTTATAAACAAGGGGCGGGATTCTCCAGCCCCCCGCCGGCTGCCGAATTCTCTGGCCGCCAAAAAATCCCGTTGGCGTGAATCGCGCCGCCCGCCTTGGAGAATGGCGAGGACCGGGGTGACGCAATGGGCCCCGGGGCCGCCCGAATTCTCTGGCCCGCGATGGGCCGAAGTATCGCTGATGTGACCAAAGCAAACCACCTATTTAACGGCGTCAACGGGTCGTACTGGTTGACGCCGGCCAGCGCGGAGGTCGGGCTCAGCGTGGGGCGGCCACAGGAGAAGTTACGACACGGTCGCAGTTGGTGGGAGAGGCGCAGGACGTGTGTGCGTGCCGGGGGGGAGTTTGGGGAGGGGTGTTTGGGGACGGGGGGGGGGGGTTTGGGGAGGGCAGAGAGGGGGATTTGGGGGTGTGTGCTGGGGAGGAGAGGGCGCGTGTGGGGAGGAGGGACGCGTTCTGGGAAGGCGGGGCGAGTGTTGGGGAGGGGGAGGGCGCATGCTGTGGAGGTGGGGGGTGAGTGCTGGGGAGGGGGGGGGCGTGTGCTGGGTAGGGGGGGAGAGTGCTGGGGAGGAGAGAGCGTGTGCCGGGGAGGAGAGGGCGTGTGCTGGGGAGGGGGGCGCAGGCTGGGGAGGGAGGGGCTGGGGAGGGAGGGGCGCGTGCTGGGGGAGCGGGGGCAAGTGCTGGGTAGGGGGGGGGGCGAGTGCTGGGAGGAAAGGGCGCGTGCCGGGGAGGAGAGGGCGCATGCTGGGGAGGGGGGCGGGCGAGTGCTGGGGAGGGGGTGGGCGAGTGCCGGGGAGGGGGGGGGGAGTGCTGGGGAGGAGGGGGCGAGTGCTGGGGAGGGGAGGGCGAGTGCCGGGGAGGGGGGGGAGTGCTGGGGAGGAGGGGGCGAGTGCTGGGGAGGGGAGGGCGAGTGAGGGGGGGCGGGGGCGCATGCTGGGGAGGGGGGTGGGCGACTGCTGGGGAGGGGGGTGGGCGAGTGCTGGGGAGGGGGGGGCGAGTGCCGGGGAGGGGGGGGGCGAGTGCTGGGAGGAGAGGGCGCATGCTGGGGAGGGGGTGGGCGAGTGCCGGGGAGGGGGGGGGCGAGTGCCGGGGAGGGGGGTGGGCGAGTGCTGGGGAGGAGAGGGCGCATGCTGGGGAGGGGGTGGGCGAGTGCCGGGGAGGGGGGGGCGAGTGCCGGGGAGGGGGGGGCGAGTGCTGGGGGGAGAGGGCGCATGCTGGGGAGGGGGGTGGGCAAGTGCTGGGGATGGGTGGGTGAGTGCCGGGCAGGGGGGGGGGGGAGTTTGGGGAGGGTGTCTGCCTGGCCTGGTGCGAGTTTCCAACAGTCGCGACCATGCAGCCCATGGCACCTGGCTGCGGGGGTGGGTATGGGCAATGGTGACATGTCGTCTATCCCCCCCACCCCCACCCCCCCAGGGAGGCAGGTGGCAGCCGCTCAGGCTGAAGAGCCGCCCGCACGACAGGACGAGGAGTAGGAAGAGGAGGTGGTGGTGGTGCCACGGTGACAGAGGTGCCCGATGAGGCCCCGTGTGTACCGGCACCACCTGTCGTATCAGGACCTCACGGACCGGGCATGCAGGAGACGACTCCGGATGAGCCAGGAAACCGTGGCACATACCTGCCACCTGATGGCATACCTGGCACCGCGTGGCACTGGGGGAGGACACCTTCTCCCCGTGGCCGTCAAGGTTACGGTGGTCCTGAACATTTATGCCACGGGGTCATTCCAGGCGCCGAGTGGGGACCTGTCCGGCACCTTGCCGGCCTCAGTGCACCGGTGCATCCGTGCAGTGACAGACGCCTTAAATGCACGGTAGCACAAGTGGTTAGCAGCGCCAAGTCCCAGGTTCGATTCCCCGCTGGGTCACTGTCCGTGCGGAGTCTACACGTTCTCCCCGTGTCTGCGTGGGTTTCCTCCGGGTGCTCCGGTTTCCTCCCACAGTCCAAAGATGTGCAGATTAGGTGGATTGGCCGTGATAAATTGCCCTCAGTGACCAAAAAGGTTAGGAGGGGTTGTTGGGTTACAGGGATAGGGTGGAAATGAGGGCTTAAGTGGGTCGGTGCAGACTCGATGGGCTGAATGGCCTCCTTCTGCACTGCATGTTCTATGTTCCATATGCCATTGCGGACCGCTACATCCAGTTCCCTGTGGACCGGGTCAGCCAGGATGCCCATGGTCCAGGGGGCGATCGATGGGATGCACGTCACCGTGCGGCCACCTGTAGATAACAGGGCCGTGTTCACCAATAGGAAGGGGACCTATTCCATGAACATTCAGGTGGTCTGTGACCACCGCATGATGATCCTGCATGTCCGCGCCCGGTACCCGGGCAGTGTACATGACTCATTCGTATTGCCGCAATCTTTCATCCCCACCATGTTCAAGGGACTCCCCCCCCCGGCTGAAGGCCTGTTGCTGGACGACAAGCGTTACCCGTTGTGGTCGTGGCTGATGACGCCTATACGGAGGCCACAGAATGGCACGGAGAACCGCTACAACGATGCCCATGCAGCGACCAGGGGTGTGATAGAGAGGTGCTTTGGGCTGCTGAAGATGCGCTTCAGGTGCCTGGACCGCTCTGGGGCCGCCCTCCAGTACCCGTCAGATAGGGTCGGCCGCATCATTGTGGTGTGCTGCGTCCTGCACAACATAGCCCAGCAGAGGGGCGATGTGCCGCAGGCAGAGGAGAGGGAAGGGGAGGAGCAGCAAGACGAGACGCAGACCTCCCCAGATGAGGAGGATGGGGGCAATGGTCAGGACAGACGGGCTGGAAATGGACGGGAGGTTGCCCACCATTACCGGCTGGGCCAGCAGGCACGGGACAGGCTGATAGCCGACCGGTTCATGGACGAGGGGGCGTGGGAATCGCCGAGTATGGGCACAGACTGCACACTACGGCACCAGCCGACCACCCTCACCCCCCACACACCCACCACCAACAGCCTCACCCACCCAGCACCAACATCCTCACCCTCCCACCCACACACCCACCAACCACACCCACCCCACCCGCATGCACACCACCCCTCCATTGCACATCCACCTGCGGTACAACGGGCCGGGCTCACACGGTCGCCGGTGAAAGCGTGTCTATTGCAGGCCATGGAGGATGATGACAACCAGCCCTGCGATGAGCTCTGGGCTCTACATCGTTGGACTATGTCTGACCCAAGGCCACAGTACCACCCTCCACCCGGACCATCCCTGCATGCGGCCGTGACACTGCAGCGCACGGTCCTGTCCTCTGCCCGGGGGGATGGTGAGGGCGGCCCAGGGGGAGGGGAGGACACATTCACCTGAGGCCGACGTTCTATCACCCCTCACACACCCACTGGCACTCACCTCACACCACACCCCCGCACGCATCGGACAGAGCACAGAGGCAGCATCTGTAGGTGTGAAAGTGATTTTAATAACAAACAGTTCATACACGTGCCCTAGCCTCAGAACTAACCTGTGCCCTGCACCCGGGCCAACTTACTCAGTGTCTAATGTTTTGGCCTTACAGGCCCTTTGACTACATCTAGGTGGTTCCCAGATGGTACAGTAGAACTGGAGGTGGACTCCTGCGATTCCTGCCCTGTGACTAGGGACCCCTTTGGCGGCCACTTCCTGGGGCGGCCCGGCCTACATGGGCCAGGCTGCGGCTCGGGTGACTGGGATGGCGAGCTGCCAGCCTGTCCTGCCCGTTGCCCACCAGATGCACCTGGGACGGAAGGGGTGGGGAGTCCGTGGTGTCGCGGTGTTCCCGGGACCTCCCCTACAGGGGGACCCGGAACGGGCCCCAGCACCTCCTCCTCACTCAGGTGCCCGATGGCCCCCGGGCCTCTACTTGGGCCGGGGATGCGAACGGACTGAGCATCCGACATCCCCCCGACACCTGGTGCTGCCAGTCTTGGAGGCCCGTGCTGGTATCAACAAGGGTCTGCAAGTTTGCAGCCATGGAGCTCAGGGAGTTGGCCATCCCTGTCTGTGTCTGGGTGACGCCGGTTATTGTGTTGGGCGCTCTGGATCCGTGGATCACATACAGGTCACCAACACTTGAAATAGTGCAACTCTATTTTATTGAGTCATTAACAGTTTATCATACTCTGACTGTGGGTTAACACGATACTAGCTTTAACGAAAGACCTTTGCCTTGTCCTAACCAGTCGATGTACTCAGCACATGGTGAATGTCTGTGCTACAGGCTGTGAGCTCTGTCCCACTAGGAAGCTGCAGCTCGAATGAGCGGGAACTCTGATGCCCCCTGTCTTTATAGTGCGTGTGCTCTCACTGGTGATTGGCTGCAGTGTTGTATGTGTTGATTGGTCCCACTGTGTGTCCATCAGTGTGTGTGTCTGCACCATGATATACTGGTGTATATTATGACACCGGCCAGCACCTGGGCAATGGCGACGATGCCCTCAGCGATGGCCTGCTGAGACTGGGCCACGGCCTGCAGGGACTGGGCCATGGCGTTGAGAGCCTCTGCGATCTGCTGCTGGCTCTGGCTCATGGCTTCCTGTGTGTGAGAGGGCTGCCATGTCCTGGGCCATGGATGCCGCCCGCATGGAACGGCCCAGGCCTTGTGCACTGCGACCCATGTCTGGCACCGTTTCACCCATAGCCTCCACCGCGGACGCCACCCGTGTGGTTTCGGCCTGGGTGGCACGCATGCCCGGCACCACTCCCTGCTCCTGCATGTGGGTGGACTCCTCCACCTGCATCTGCAGCTGCCACAAGCCGGTCGTCACCCCCTTCGATCATCCCTTGGTCCGTGACTCCATCGGGTCTATGGGTGGGTGTGGTAACTCCAGGAACCCGGGACCCGTCTGGGCGGCAGATGTTCGCTTGCGCCGGGCTGCCCTCCGACCGCCCCGCCCCTCGGCTGCTCCTACCTCCACCTGCTGTACCGGGACGGCTGTGTTGTGCGCACCAGTTAGTGTCCCAGATGCCTCATCGCTAAAGTGCCCAACCGAGGTGAGTGTCTCTGCGATGGAGGAGGGTGTAGGAGACAGCAGCGGCGTAGTGTAATGCTCCTCATCCGACCCAAAGTCCAGGGTCCCCTGGGTGTCGTGTGCGTCAGTGTCCTGTGCATCAGTGTCCTGTGCGTCAGTGTCCTGGGCGTCAGTGTCCTGGGCGACAGTGTCCTGGGCGTCAGTGTCCTGGGCGTCAGTGTCCTGTGCATCAGTGTCCTGTGCGTCACTGTCCTGGGCGTCAGTGTCCTGTGCATCAGTGTCCTGTGCATCAGTGTCCTGGGCGTCAGTGTCCTGGGCGTCAGTGTCCTGTGCGTCAGTGTCCTGTGCGTCGGTGTCCAGTGCGTCAGTGTCCTGTGCATCAGTGTCCTGGGCGTCAGTGTCCTGTGCGTCGGTGTCCAGTGCGTTAGTGTCCTGGGTGTCAGTGTCCTGGGCGTCAGTTACCTGGGCGTCAGTGTCCTGTGTGTCAGTGTCCTGGGCGTCAGTGTCCTGGGCGTCAGTGTCCTGTGCGTAGGTGTCCTGTGCATCAGTGTCCTGTGCATCAGTGTCCTGGGCGTCAGTGTCCTGGGCGTCAGTGTCCTGTGCGTCAGTGTCCAGTGCATCAGTGTCCTGTGCGTCAGTGTCCTGTGCATCGGTGTCCAGTGCGTCAGTGTCCTGTGCATCAGTGTCCTGGGCGTCAGTGTCCTGGGCGTCAGTGTCCTGGGCATCAGTGTCCTGTGCATCAGTGTCCTGTGCGTCAGTGTCCTGTGCATCAGTGTCCTGGGCGTCAGTGTCCTGTGCGTCGGTGTCCAGTGCGTCAGTGTCCTGGGCATCAGTGTCCAGTGCATCAGTGTCCTGTGCGTCAGTGTCCTGTGCATCAGTATCCTGGGCTTCAGTGTCCTGTGCATCAGTGCCCTGTGCGTCAGTGTCCTGTGCGTCAGTGTCCTGGGCGTCAGTGTCCTGTGCGTCGGTGTCCAGTGCGTCAGTGTCCTGTGCGTCGGTGTCCAGTGCGTCAGTGTCCTGTGCGTCAGTGTCCTGGGCGTCAGTGTCCTGTGCATCAGTGTCCTGTGCATCAGTGTCCTGTGCGTCAGTGTCCTGTGCGTCGGTGTCCAGTGCGTCAGTGTCCTGGGCATTAGTGTCCTGGGCGTCAGTGTCCTGGGCGTCAGTGTCGTGTGCATCAGTGTCCTGTGCATCAGTGTCCTATGCGTCGGTGTCCTGTGCGTCGGTGTCCAGTGCGTCAGTGTCCTGTGCATCAGTGTCCTGGGCGTCAGTGCCCTGTGCGTCGGTGTCCAGTGCGTCAGTGTCCTGTGCATCAGTGTCCTGTGAATCAGTGTCCTGTGCATCAGTGTCCTGTGCATCAGTGTCCAGTGCGTCAGTGTCCTGTGCATCAGTGTCCTGGGCGTCAGTGCCCTGTGCGTCGGTGTCCAGTGCGTCAGTGTCCTGTGCATCAGTGTCCTGTGCATCAGTGTCCTGTGCGTCAGTGTCCTGTGCGTCGGTGTCCAGTGCGTCAGTGTCCTGTGCATCAGTTTCCTGGGCGTCAGTGTCCTGTGCGTCAGTGTCCTGGGCGTCAGTGTCCTGGGCATCAGTGTCCAGTGCATCAGTGTCCTGTGCGTCGGTGTCCTGTGCATCGGTGTCCAGTGCGTCAGTGTCCTGGGCGTCAGTGTCCTGGGCGTCAGTGTCCTGGGCATCAGTGTCCTGGGCATCAGTGTCCTGTGCGTCAGTGTCCTGGACGTCAATGTCCTGGGCTTCAGTGTCCTGTGTGTCAGTGTCCTGGGCATCAGTGTCCTGTGCGTCAGTGTCCTGTGCATCAGTGTCCTGTGCGTCAGTGTCCTGTGCGTCGGTGTCCAGTGCGTCAGTGTCCTGTGCGTCAGTGTCCTGTGCATCGGTGTCCAGTGCGTCAGTGTCCTGTGCATCAGTGTCCTGGGCGTCAGTGTCCTGGGCGTCAGTGTCCTGGGCATCAGTGTCCTGTGCGTCAGTGTCCTGTGCATCAGTGTCCTGTGCGTCAGTGTCCTGTGCGTCGGTGTCCAGTGCGTCAGTGTCCTGTGCGTCAGTGTCTTGTGCATCGGTGTCCAGTGCGTCAGTGTCCTGTGCATCAGTGTACTGTGCGTCAGTGTCCTGGGCGTCAGTGTCCTGGGCATCAGTGTCCTGTGCATCAGTGTCCTGTGCGTCAGTGTCCTGTGCATCAGTGTCCTGTGCGTCGGTGTCCTGGGCTTCAGTGTCCTGTGTGTCAGTGTCCTGGGCATCAGTGTCCTGTGCGTCAGTGTCCTGTGCATCAGTGTCCTGGGTGTCAGTATCCTGGGCTTCAGTGTCCTGTGCATCAGTGTCCTGTGCGTCAGTGTCCTGTGCGTCAGTGTCCTGGGCGTCAGTGTCCTGTGCGTCGGTGTCCAGTGCGTCAGTGTCCTGTGCATCAGTGTCCTGTGCGTCAGTGTCCTGGGCGTCAGTGTCCTGTGCATCAGTGTCCTGTGCATCAGTGTCCTGTGCGTCAGTGTCCTGTGCGTCGGTGTCCAGTGCGTCAGTGTCCTGGGCATTAGTGTCCTGGGCGTCAGTGTCCTGGGCGTCAGTGTCGTGTGCATCAGTGTCCTGTGCATCAGTGTCCTATGCGTCGGTGTCCTGTGCGTCGGTGTCCAGTGCGTCAGTGTCCTGTGCATCAGTGTCCTGGGCGTCAGTGCCCTGTGCGTCGGTGTCCAGTGCGTCAGTGTCCTGTGCATCAGTGTCCTGTGCATCAGTGTCCTGTGCATCAGTGTCCTGTGCATCAGTGTCCAGTGCGTCAGTGTCCTGTGCATCAGTGTCCTGGGCGTCAGTGCCCTATGGGTCGGTGTCCAGTGCGTCAGTGTCCTGTGCATCAGTGTCCTGTGCATCAGTGTCCTGTGCGTCAGTGTCCTGTGCGTCGGTGTCCAGTGCGTCAGTGTCCTGTGCATCAGTTTCCTGGGCGTCAGTGTCCTGTGCGTCAGTGTCCTGGGCGTCAGTGTCCTGGGCATCAGTGTCCAGTGCATCAGTGTCCTGTGCGTCGGTGTCCTGTGCATCGGTGTCCAGTGCGTCAGTGTCCTGTGCATCAGTGTCCTGGGCGTCAGTGTCCTGGGCGTCAGTGTCCTGGGCATCAGTGTCCTGTGCGTCAGTGTCCTGGACGTCAATGTCCTGGGCTTCAGTGTCCTGTGTGTCAGTGTCCTGGGCATCAGTGTCCTGTGCGTCAGTGTCCTGTGCATCAGTGTCCTGTGCGTCAGTGTCCTGTGCGTCGGTGTCCAATGCGTCAGTGTCCTGTGCGTCAGTGTCCTGTGCATCAGTGTCCTGGGTGTCAGTATCCTGGGCTTCAGTGTCCTGTGCATCAGTGTCCTGTGCGTCAGTGTCCTGTGCGTCAGTGTCCTGGGCGTCAGTGTCCTGTGCGTCGGTGTCCAGTGCGTCAGTGTCCTGTGCATCAGTGTCCTGTGCATCAGTGTCATGTGCATCAGCGTCCTGTGCGTCGGTGTCCTGGGCGTCAGTGTCCTGGGCGTCAGTGTCGTGTGCATCAGTGTCCTGTGCATCAGTGTCCTGTGCGTCGGTGTCCAGTGCGTCAGTATCCTGTGCATCAGTGTCCTGGGCGTCAGTGCCCTGTGCGTCGGTGTCCAGTGCGTCAGTGCCCTGTGCGTCGGTGTCCAGTGCGTCAGTGTCCTGTGCATCAGTGTCCTGTGCATCAGTGTCCTGTGCATCAGTGTCCTGTGCGTCGGTGTCCTGTGCGTCGGTGTCCAGTGCGTCAGTGTCCAGTGCGTCAGTGTCCTGTGCATCAGTGTCCTGTGCATCAGTGTCCTGTGCATCAGTGTCCTGGGCGTCAGTGTCCTGGGCGTCGGTGTCAAGTGCGTCAGTGTCCTGTGCGTCAGTGTCCTGGGCGTCAGGGTCCTGGGCGTCAGTGTCCTGGGCGTCAGTGTCCTGGGTGTCAGTGTCTTGGGCATCAGTGTCCTGTGCATCAGTGTCCTTGGTGTCAGTATCCTGTGCGTCGGTGTCCTGGGCATCAGTGTCCTGTGCGTCGGTGTCCTGGGCATCAGTGTCCTGTGCGTCAGTGTCCTGTGCATCAGTGTCCTGGGTGTCAGTGTCCTGGGCTTCAGTGTCCTGTGCATCAGTGTCCTGTGCGTCAGTGTCCTGTGCGTCAGTGTCCTGTACGTCAGTGTCCTGGGCGTCAGTGTCCTGTGCGTCGGTGTCCAGTGCGACAGTGTCCTGTACGTCAGTGTCCTGGGTGTCAGTGTCCTGAGCGTCAGTGTCCTGTGCATCAGTGTCCTGTGCGTCGGTGTCCTGGGTGTCAGTGTCCTGTGCGTCGGTGTGCTGTGCATCGGTGTCCTGTGCGTCAGTGTCCTGGGCGTCAGTGTCCTGGGCGTCAGTGTCCTGGGCGTCAGTGTCCTGGGCATTAGTGTCCTGGGCGTCAGTGTCCTGGGCGTCAGTGTCGTGTGCATCAGTGTCCTGTGCTTCAGTGTCCTGTGCGTCGGTGTCCAGTGCGTCAGTGTCCTGGGCGTCAGTGTCCTGGGCGTCAGTGTCCTGGGCATCAGTGTCCTGTGCATCAGTGTCCTGTGCATCAGTGTCCTGTGCGTCGGTGTCCAGTGCGTCAGTGTCATGTGCATCAGTGTCCTGGGCGTCAGTGTCCGGTGCGTCGGTGTCCAGTGCGTCAGTGTCCTGTGCATCAGTGTCCTGTGCGTCGGTGTCCTGTGTGTCAGTGTCCTGTGCGTCGGTGTCAAGTGCGTCAGTGTCCTGTGCGTCAGTGTCCTGGGCGTCGGTGTCCAGTGCGTCAGTGTCCTGTGCATCAGTGTCCTGGGCATCAGTGTCCTGGGCGTCAGTGTCCTGGGCGTCAGGGTCCTGGGCGTCAGTGTCCTGGCCATCAGTGTCCAGGGCGTCGGTGTCCTGTGCATCAGTGTCCTGTGCGTCAGTGTCCTGTGCATCAGTGTCCTGTGCATCAGTGTCGTGGGCGTCGGTGTCCTGGGCTTCAGTGTCCTGTGTGTCAGAGTCCTGTGCGTCAGTGTCCTGGGCGTCAGTGTCCTGGGCGTCAGTGTCCTGTGCGTCAGTGTCCTGGGCGTCAGTGTCCTGGGCGTCAGGGTCCTGGGCATCAGTGTCCTGTGCGTCAGTGTCCTGTGCATCAGTGTCCTGGGTGTCAGGGTCCTGGGCTTCAGTGTCCTGTGCATCAGTGTCCTGTGTGTCAGTGTCCTGTGCGTCAGTGTCCTGGGCGTCAGTGTCCTGTGCGTCGGTGTCCAGTGCGTCAGTGTCCTGGGCATCAGTGTCCTGGGCGTCAGTGTCCTGTGCGTCAGCGTCCTGTGCATCAGTGTCCTGTGCGTCGGTGTCCTGTGCATCAGTGTCCTGGGCGTCAGGGTCCTGTGCGTCAGTGTCCTCGGCGTCAGTGTCCTGGGCGTCAGTGTCCTGTGCGTCAGTGTCCTGGGCGTCAGTGTCCTGGGCGTCAGGGTCCTGGGCATCAGTGTCCTGTGCGTCAGTGTCCTGTGCATCAGTGTCCTGTGCGTCGGTGTCCTGTGTGTCAGTGTCCTGTGCGTCGGTGTCAAGTGCGTCAGTGTCCTGTGCGTCAGTGTCCTGTGCGTCAGTGTCCTGGGCGTCGGTGTCCAGTGCGTCAGTGTCCTGTGCATCAGTGTCCTGGGCATCAATGTCCTGGGCGTCAGTGTCCTGGGCGTCAGGGTCCTGGGCGTCAGTGTCCTGGCCATCAGTGTCCAGGGCGTCGGTGTCCTGTGCATCAGTGTCCTGTGCGTCAGTGTCCTGTGCATCAGTGTCCTGTGCATCAGTGTCGTGGGTGTCAGTGTCCTGGGCGTCGGTGTCAAGTGCGTCAGTGTCCTGTGCGTCAGTGTCCTGGGCGTCAGGGTCCTGGGCGTCAGTGTCCTGGGCGTCAGTGTCCTGGGTGTCAGTGTCTTGGGCATCAGTGTCCTGTGCATCAGTGTCCTTGGTGTCAGTATCCTGTGCGTCGGTGTCCTGGGCATCAGTGTCCTGTGCGTCAGTGTCCTGTGCATCAGTGTCCTGTGCGTCGGTGTCCTGGGCATCAGTGTCCTGTGCGTCAGTGTCCTGTGCATCAGTGTCCTGGGTGTCAGTGTCCTGGGCTTCAGTGTCCTGTGCATCAGTGTCCTGTGCGTCAGTGTCCTGTGCGTCAGTGTCCTGTACGTCAGTGTCCTGGGCGTCAGTGTCCTGTGCGTCGGTGTCCAGTGCGACAGTGTCCTGTACGTCAGTGTCCTGGGTGTCAGTGTCCTGAGCGTCAGTGTCCTGTGCATCAGTGTCCTGTGCGTCGGTGTCCTGGGTGTCAGTGTCCTGTGCGTCGGTGTGCTGTGCATCGGTGTCCTGTGCATCAGTGTCCTGGGCGTCAGTGTCCTGGGCGTCAGTGTCCTGGGCGTCAGTGTCCTGGGCATTAGTGTCCTGGGCGTCAGTGTCCTGGGCGTCAGTGTCGTGTGCATCAGTGTCCTGTGCTTCAGTGTCCTGTGCGTCGGTGTCCAGTGCGTCAGTGTCCTGGGCGTCAGTGTCCTGGGCGTCAGTGTCCTGGGCATCAGTGTCCTGTGCATCAGTGTCCTGTGCATCAGTGTCCTGTGCGTCGGTGTCCAGTGCGTCAGTGTCATGTGCATCAGTGTCCTGGGCGTCAGTGTCCTGTGCGTCGGTGTCCAGTGCGTCAGTGTCCTGTGCATCAGTGTCCTGTGCGTCGGTGTCCTGTGTGTCAGTGTCCTGTGCGTCGGTGTCAAGTGCGTCAGTGTCCTGTGCGTCAGTGTCCTGTGCGTCAGTGTCCTGGGCGTCGGTGTCCAGTGCGTCAGTGTCCTGTGCATCAGTGTCCTGGGCATCAGTGTCCTGGGCGTCAGTGTCCTGGGCGTCAGGGTCCTGGGCGTCAGTGTCCTGGCCATCAGTGTCCAGGGCGTCGGTGACCTGTGCATCAGTGTCCTGTGCGTCAGTGTCCTGTGCATCAGTGTCCTGTGCATCAGTGTCGTGGGCGTCGGTGTCCTGGGCTTCAGTGTCCTGTGTGTCAGAGTCCTGTGCGTCAGTGTCCTGGGCGTCAGTGTCCTGGGCGTCAGTGTCCTGTGCGTCAGTGTCCTGGGCGTCAGTGTCCTGGGCGTCAGGGTCCTGGGCATCAGTGTCCTGTGCGTCAGTGTCCTGTGCATCAGTGTCCTGGGTGTCAGGGTCCTGGGCTTCAGTGTCCTGTGCATCAGTGTCCTGTGTGTCAGTGTCCTGTGCGTCAGTGTCCTGGGCGTCAGTGTCCTGTGTGTCGGTGTCCAGTGCGTCAGTGTCCTGGGCATCAGTGTCCTGGGCGTCAGTGTCCTGTGCGTCGGCGTCCTGTGCATCAGTGTCCTGTGCGTCGGTGTCCTGTGCATCAGTGTCCTGGGCGTCAGGGTCCTGTGCGTCAGTGTCCTCGGCGTCAGTGTCCTGGGCGTCAGTGTCCTGTGCGTCAGTGTCCTGGGCGTCAGTGTCCTGGGCGTCAGGGTCCTGGGCATCAGTGTCCTGTGCGTCAGTGTCCTGTGCATCAGTGTCCTGGGTGTCAGGGTCCTGGGCTTCAGTGTCCTGTGCATCAGTGTCCTGTGCGTCAGTGTCCTGTGCGTCAGTGTCCTGGGCGTCAGTGTCCTGTGCGTCGGTGTCCAGTGCGTCAGTGTCCTGGGCATCAGTGTCCTGGGCGTCAGTGTCCTGTGCGTCGGTGTCCTGTGCATCAGTGTCCTGTGCGTCGGTGTCCAGTGCGTCGGTGTCCTGTGCGTCAGTGTCCTGTGTGTCAGTGTCCTGGGCGTCAGCGTCCTGTGCATCAGTGTCCTGTGCATCAGTGTCCTGGGCGTCAGTGTCCTGTGCGTCAGTGTCCTGTGTGTCAGTGTCCTGGGCGTCAGTGTCCTGTGCATCAGTGTCCTGGGCGTCAGTGTCCTGTGCATCAGTGTCCTGGGCGTCAGTGTCCTGTGCATCAGTGTCCTGTGCATCAGTGTCCTGTGCGTCGGTGTCCAGTGCGTCAGTGTCCTGTGCATCAGTGTCCTGGGCGCCAGTGACCTGTGCGACGGTGTCTAGTGCGTCAGTGTCCTGTGCGTCGCTGTGCAGTGCGTCAGTGTCCTGTGCATCAGTGTCCTGGGCGTCAGTGTCCTGTGCGTCGGTGTCCAGTGCGTCAGTGTCCTGTGCATCAGTGTCCTGTGCATCAGTGTCCTGGGCGTCGGTGTCCAGTGCGTCAGTGTCCTGTGCATCAGTGTCCTGGGCGTCAGTGTCCTGGGCGTCAGTGTCCTGGGCATCAGTGTCCTGTGCATCAGTGTCCTGTGCGTCGGTGTCCTGTGCATCAGTGTCCTGTGCATCAGTGTCCTGGGCGTCAGTGTCCTGTGCATCAGTGTCCTGTGCATCAGTGTCCTGTGCGTCGGTGTCCTGTGCATCAGTGTCCTGGGCTTCAGTGTCCTGGGCGTCAGTGTCCTGTGCGTCAGTGTCCTGTGCGTCAGTGTCCTGTGCGTCAGTGTCCTGGGCGTCGGTGTCCAGTGCGTCAGTGTACTGTGCATCAGTGTCCTGTGCATCAGTGTCCTGGGCGTCAGTGTCCTGGGCATCAGTGTCCTGTGCATCAGTGTCCTGGGCATCAGTGTCCTGTGCATCAGTGTCCTGTGCGTCAGTGTCCTGTGCATCAGTGTCCTGTGCATCAGTGTCCTGGGCGTCAGTGTCCTGTGCATCAGTGTCCTGTGCATCAGTGTCCTGTGCGTCGGTGTCCTGTGCATCAGTGTCCTGTGTCTCAGTGTCCTGTGCGTCAGTGTCCTGGGCGTCAGTGTCCTGTGCGTCAGTGTCCTGGGCGTCGGTGTCCAGTGCGTCAGTGTCCTGTGCATCTGTGTCCTGTGCATCAGTGTCCTGTGCGTCGGTGTCCTGTGCATCGGTGTACTGTGCGTCGGTGTCCAGTGCGTCAGTGTCCTGTGCATCAGTGTCCTGGGCGTCAGTGTCCTGTACGTCGGTGTCCAGTGCGTCAGTGTCCTGGGCGTCAGTGTCCTGGGCATCAGTGTCCTGGGCGTCGGTGTCCAGTGCGTCAGTGTCCTGTGCATCAGTGTCCTGGGCGTCAGTGTCCTGGGCGTCAGTGTCCTCGGCATCAGTGTCCTGTGCATCAGTGTCCTGTGCATCAGTGTCCTGTGCATCAGTGTCCTGTGCATCAGTGTCCTGTGCGTCAGTGTCCTGTGCATCAGTGTCCTGTGCATCAGTGTCCTGTGCATCAGTGTCCTTTGCGTCGGTGTCCTGTGCATCAGTGTCCTGTGTCACAGTGTCCTGTGCGTCAGTATCCTGTGCGTCAGTGTCCTGGGCGTCGGTGTCCTGAGCGTCAGTGTCCTGTGTGTCAGTGTCCTGTGCATCAGTGTCCTGGGCGTCAGTGTCCTGTGCGTCAGTATCCTGTGCGTCAGTGTCCTGGGCTTCAGTGTCCTGTGCATCAGTGTCCTGGGCGTCAGTGTCCTGTGTGTCAGTGTCCTGTGCGTCAGTGTCCTGGGTGTCAGTGTCCTGGGCTTCAGTGTCCTGTTCGTCAGTGTCCTGTGCATCAGTGTCCTGTGCATCAGCGTCCTGGGCATCAGTGTCCTGGGCGTCAGTGTCCTGTGCGTCTGTGTCCTGGGCATCAGTGTCCTGGGTGTCAGTGTCCTGGGCATCAGTGTCCTGTGCATCAGTGTCCTGGGTGTCAGTGTCCTGTGCGTCAGTGTCCTGAGCTTAAGTGTCCTGTGTGTCAGTGTCCTGTGCATCAGTGTCCTGTGCATCAGTGTCCTGGGCGTCAGTGTCCTGTGCGTCAGTATCCTGTGCGTCAGTGTCCTGGGCTTCAGTGTCCTGTGCATCAGTGTCCTGGGCGTCAGTGTCCTGTGTGTCAGTGTCCTGTGTGTCAGTGTCCTGTGCGTCAGTGTCCTGGCCTTCAGTGTCCTGGGCGTCAGTGTCCTGGGCATCAGTGTCCTGGGTGTCAGTGTCCTGGGCATCAGTGTCCTGTGCATCAGTGTCCTGGGTGTCAGTGTCCTGGGTGTCAGTGTCCTGGGGGTCAGTGTCCTGGGCATCAGTGTTCTGAGCGTCGGTGTCCTGGGCATCAGTGTCCTGGGCATCAGTGTCCTGGGTGTCGGTGTCCTGGGTGTCAATGTCCTGGGCGTCAGTGTCCTGGGCATTAGTGTCCTGTGCGTGGGTGTCCTGGGCATCAGTGTCCTGGGCATCAGTGTCCTGGGTGTCAGTGTCCTGGGCTTCAGTGTCCTGTGCGTCAGTGTCCTGGGTGTCAGTGTCCTGGGTGTCGGTGTCCTGGGCGTCAGTGTCCTGGGCATCAGTGTCCTGTGCGTCGGTTTCCTGGGCATCAGTGTCCTGGATGTCAGTGTCCTGGGCGTCAGTGTCCTGGGTGTCGGTGTCCTGGGCATCAGTGTCCTGGGTGTCGGTGTCCTGGGTGTCAATGTCCTGGGTGTCAGTGTCCTGGGCATCAGTGTCCTGGGTGTCGGTGTCCTGGGCATCAGTGTCCTGGGTGTCAGTGTCCTGGGCATCAGTGTCCTGTGCATCAGTGTCCTGGGTGTCAGTGTCCTGGGTGTCAGTGTCCTGGGGGTCAGTGTCCTGGGCATCAGTGTCCTGGGCGTCGGTGTCCTGGGCATCAGTGTCCTGGGCATCAGTGTCCTGGGTGTCGGTGTCCTGGGTGTCAATGTCCTGGGCGTCAGTGTCCTGGGCATTAGTGTCCTGTGCGTGGGTGTCCTGGGCATCAGTGTCCTGGGCATCAGTGTCCTGGGTGTCAGTGTCCTGGGCTTCAGTGTCCTGTGCGTCAGTGTCCTGGGTGTCAGTGTCCTGGGTGTCGGTGTCCTGGGCGTCAGTGTCCTGGGCATCAGTGTCCTGTGCGTCGGTTTCCTGGGCATCAGTGTCCTGGGTGTCAGTGTCCTGGGCGTCAGTGTCCTGGGTGTCGGTGTCCTGGGCATCAGTGTCCTGGGTGTCGGTGTCCTGGGTGTCAATGTCCTGTGCGTCGGTGTCCTGGGCATCAGTGTCCTGGGCATCAGTGTACTGGGTGTCAGTGTCCTGGGCTTCAGTGTCCTGGGTGTCAGTGTCCTGGGCATCAGTGTCCTGTGCGTCAATGTCCTGGGCTTCAGTGTCCTGGGTGTCGGTGTCCTGGGTGTCGGTGTCCTGGGTGTCGGTGTCCTGGGCATCAGTGTCCTGGGTGTCAGTGTCCTGGGCGTCAGTGTCCTGGGCGTCAGTGTCCTGTGCATCAGTGTCCAGTGCATCAGTGTCCTGGGCGTCGGTGTCCTGGGCGTCAGTGTCCTGTGCGTCGGTGTCCTGTGCATCAGTGTCCTGTGCGTCGGTGTCCAGTGCGTCAGTGTCCTGTGCGTCGGTGTCCAGTGCGTCAGTGTCCTGTGCATCAGTGTCCTGTGTGTCAGTGTCCTGTGCATCAGTGTCCTGGGCGTCAGTGTCCTGTGCGTCGGTGTCCAGTGCGTCAGTGTCCTGTGCATCAGTGTCCTGTGCATCAGTGTCCTATGCATCAGTGTCCTGGGCGTCGGTGTCCAGTGCGTCAGTGTCCTGTGCATCAGTGTCCTGGGCGTCAGTGTCCTGGGCGTCAGTGTCCTCGGCATCAGTGTCCTGTGCATCAGTGTCCTGTGCGTCGGTGTCCTGTGCATCAGTGTCCTGTGCATCAGTGTCCTGTGCATCAGTGTCCTGTGCATCAGTGTCCTGTGCATCAGTGTCCTGTGCGTCGGTGTCCTGGGCGTCAGTGTCCTGTGCATCAGTGTCCTGCGTCACAGTGTCCTGTGTGTCAGTGTCCTGGGCGTCAGTGTCCTGTGCGTCAGTGTCCTGGGCGTCGGTGTCCTGAGCGTCAGTGTCCTGTGTGTCAGTGTCCTGTGCATCAGTGTCCTGTGCATCAGTGTCCTGGGCGTCAGTGTCCTGTGCGTCAGTATCCTGTGCGTCAGTGTCCTGGGCTTCAGTGTCCTGTGCATCAGTGTCCTGTTCGTCAGTGTCCTATGCATCAGTGTCCTGTGCATCAGCGTCCTGGGCATCAGTGTCCTGGGCGTCAGTGTCCTGGGTGTCAGTGTCCTGGGCTTCAGTGTCCTGTTCGTCAGTGTCCTATGCATCAGTGTCCTGTGCATCAGCGTCCTGGGCATCAGTGTCCTGGGCGTCAGTGTCCTGTGCGTCTGTGTCCTGGGCATCAGTGTCCTGGGTGTCAGTGTCCTGGGCATCAGTGTCCTGTGCATCAGTGTCCTGGGCGTCAGTGTCCTGTGCGTCAGTGTCCTGAGCTTAAGTGTCCTGTGTGTCAGTGTCCTGTGCATCAGTGTCCTGTGCATCAGTGTCCTGGGCGTCAGTGTCCTGTGCGTCAGTATCCTGTGCGTCAGTGTCCTGGGCTTCAGTGTCCTGTGCATCAGTGTCCTGGGCGTCAGTGTCCTGTGTGTCAGTGTCCTGTGCGTCAGTGTCCTGGGTGTCAGTGTCCTGGCCTTCAGTGTCCTGGGCGTCAGTGTCCTGGGCATCAGTGTCCTGGGTGTCAGTGTCCTGGGCATCAGTGTCCTGTGCATCAGTGTCCTGGGTGTCAGTGTCCTGGGTGTCAGTGTCCTGGGCGTCAGTGTCCTGGGCATCAGTGTCCTGTGCGTCGGTTTCCTGGGCATCAGGGTCCTGGGTGTCAGTGTCCTGTGCATCAGTGTCCTGGGCGTCAGTGTCCTGTGTGTCAGTGTCCTGTGCGTCAGTGTCCTGGGAGTCAGTGTCCTGGGCTTCAGTGTCCTGTTCGTCAGTGTCCTGTGCATCAGTGTCCTGGGCGTCAGTGTCCTGTGCGTCAGTATCCTGTGCGTCAGTGTCCTGGGCTTCAGTGTCCTGTGCATCAGTGTCCTGGGCGTCAGTGTCCTGTGTGTCAGTGTCCTGTGCGTCAGTGTCCTGGGTGTCAGTGTCCTGGGCTTCAGTGTCCTGTTCGTCAGTGTCCTGTGCATCAGTGTCCTGTGCATCAGCGTCCTGGGCATCAGTGTCCTGGGCGTCAGTGTCCTGTGCGTCTGTGTCCTGGGCATCAGTGTCCTGGGTGTCAGTGTCCTGGGCATCAGTGTCCTGTGCATCAGTGTCCTGGGTGTCAGTGTCCTGTGCGTCAGTGTCCTGAGCTTAAGTGTCCTGTGTGTCAGTGTCCTGTGCATCAGTGTCCTGTGCATCAGTGTCCTGGGCGTCAGTGTCCTGTGCGTCAGTATCCTGTGCGTCAGTGTCCTGGGCTTCAGTGTCCTGTGCATCAGTGTCCTGGGCGTCAGTGTCCTGTGTGTCAGTGTCCTGTGCGTCAGTGTCCTGGGTGTCAGTGTCCTGGCCTTCAGTGTCCTGGGCGTCAGTGTCCTGGGCATCAGTGTCCTGGGTGTCAGTGTCCTGGGCATCAGTGTCCTGTGCATCAGTGTCCTGGGTGTCAGTGTCCTGGGTGTCAGTGTCCTGGGGGTCAGTGTCCTGGGCATCAGTGTTCTGAGCGTCGGTGTCCTGGGCATCAGTGTCCTGGGCATCAGTGTCCTGGGTGTCGGTGTCCTGGGTGTCAATGTCCTGGGCGTCAGTGTCCTGGGCATTAGTGTCCTGTGCGTGGGTGTCCTGGGCATCAGTGTCCTGGGCATCAGTGTCCTGGGTGTCAGTGTCCTGGGCTTCAGTGTCCTGTGCGTCAGTGTCCTGGGTGTCAGTGTCCTGGGTGTCGGTGTCCTGGGCGTCAGTGTCCTGGGCATCAGTGTCCTGTGCGTCGGTTTCCTGGGCATCAGTGTCCTGGATGTCAGTGTCCTGGGCGTCAGTGTCCTGGGTGTCGGTGTCCTGGGCATCAGTGTCCTGGGTGTCGGTGTCCTGGGTGTCAATGTCCTGGGTGTCAGTGTCCTGGGCATCAGTGTCCTGGGTGTCGGTGTCCTGGGCATCAGTGTCCTGGGTGTCAGTGTCCTGGGCATCAGTGTCCTGTGCATCAGTGTCCTGGGTGTCAGTGTCCTGGGTGTCAGTGTCCTGGGGGTCAGTGTCCTGGGCATCAGTGTCCTGGGCGTCGGTGTCCTGGGCATCAGTGTCCTGGGCATCAGTGTCCTGGGTGTCGGTGTCCTGGGTGTCAATGTCCTGGGTGTCAATGTCCTGGGCGTCAGTGTCCTGGGCATTAGTGTCCTGTGCGTGGGTGTCCTGGGCATCAGTGTCCTGGGCATCAGTGTCCTGGGTGTCAGTGTCCTGGGCTTCAGTGTCCTGTGCGTCAGTGTCCTGGGTGTCAGTGTCCTGGGTGTCGGTGTCCTGGGCGTCAGTGTCCTGGGCATCAGTGTCCTGTGCGTCGGTTTCCTGGGCATCAGTGTCCTGGGTGTCAGTGTCCTGGGCGTCAGTGTCCTGGGTGTCGGTGTCCTGGGCATCAGTGTCCTGGGTGTCGGTGTCCTGGGTGTCAATGTCCTGGGCGTCAGTGTCCTGGGCATCAGTGTCCTGGGTGTCGGTGTCCTGGGCATCAGTGTCCTGGGTGTCGGTGTCCTGGGTGTCAATGTCCTGTGCGTCGGTGTCCTGGGCATCAGTGTCCTGGGCATCAGTGTACTGGGTGTCAGTGTCCTGGGCTTCAGTGTCCTGGGTGTCAGTGTCCTGGGCATCAGTGTCCTGTGCGTCAATGTCCTGGGCTTCAGTGTCCTGGGTGTCGGTGTCCTGGGTGTCGGTGTCCTGGGTGTCGGTGTCCTGGGCATCAGTGTCCTGGGTGTCAGTGTCCTGGGCGTCAGTGTCCTGGGCGTCAGTGTCCTGTGCATCAGTGTCCAGTGCATCAGTGTCCTGGGCGTCGGTGTCCTGGGCGTCAGTGTCCTGTGCGTCGGTGTCCTGTGCATCAGTGTCCTGTGCGTCGGTGTCCAGTGCGTCAGTGTCCTGTGCGTCGGTGTCCAGTGCGTCAGTGTCCTGTGCATCAGTGTCCTGTGTGTCAGTGTCCTGTGCATCAGTGTCCTGGGCGTCAGTGTCCTGTGCGTCGGTGTCCAGTGCGTCAGTGTCCTGTGCATCAGTGTCCTGTGCATCAGTGTCCTATGCATCAGTGTCCTGGGCGTCGGTGTCCAGTGCGTCAGTGTCCTGTGCATCAGTGTCCTGGGCGTCAGTGTCCTGGGCGTCAGTGTCCTCGGCATCAGTGTCCTGTGCATCAGTGTCCTGTGCGTCGGTGTCCTGTGCATCAGTGTCCTGTGCATCAGTGTCCTGTGCATCAGTGTCCTGTGCATCAGTGTCCTGTGCGTCGGTGTCCTGGGCGTCAGTGTCCTGTGCATCAGTGTCCTGCGTCACAGTGTCCTGTGTGTCAGTGTCCTGGGCGTCAGTGTCCTGTGCGTCAGTGTCCTGGGCGTCGGTGTCCTGAGCGTCAGTGTCCTGTGTGTCAGTGTCCTGTGCATCAGTGTCCTGTGCATCAGTGTCCTGGGCGTCAGTGTCCTGTGCGTCAGTATCCTGTGCGTCAGTGTCCTGGGCTTCAGTGTCCTGTGCATCAGTGTCCTGTTCGTCAGTGTCCTATGCATCAGTGTCCTGTGCATCAGCGTCCTGGGCATCAGTGTCCTGGGCGTCAGTGTCCTGGGTGTCAGTGTCCTGGGCTTCAGTGTCCTGTTCGTCAGTGTCCTATGCATCAGTGTCCTGTGCATCAGCGTCCTGGGCATCAGTGTCCTGGGCGTCAGTGTCCTGTGCGTCTGTGTCCTGGGCATCAGTGTCCTGGGTGTCAGTGTCCTGGGCATCAGTGTCCTGTGCATCAGTGTCCTGGGCGTCAGTGTCCTGTGCGTCAGTGTCCTGAGCTTAAGTGTCCTGTGTGTCAGTGTCCTGTGCATCAGTGTCCTGTGCATCAGTGTCCTGGGCGTCAGTGTCCTGTGCGTCAGTATCCTGTGCGTCAGTGTCCTGGGCTTCAGTGTCCTGTGCATCAGTGTCCTGGGCGTCAGTGTCCTGTGTGTCAGTGTCCTGTGCGTCAGTGTCCTGGGTGTCAGTGTCCTGGCCTTCAGTGTCCTGGGCGTCAGTGTCCTGGGCATCAGTGTCCTGGGTGTCAGTGTCCTGGGCATCAGTGTCCTGTGCATCAGTGTCCTGGGTGTCAGTGTCCTGGGTGTCAGTGTCCTGGGCGTCAGTGTCCTGGGCATCAGTGTCCTGTGCGTCGGTTTCCTGGGCATCAGGGTCCTGGGTGTCAGTGTCCTGTGCATCAGTGTCCTGGGCGTCAGTGTCCTGTGTGTCAGTGTCCTGTGCGTCAGTGTCCTGGGAGTCAGTGTCCTGGGCTTCAGTGTCCTGTTCGTCAGTGTCCTGTGCATCAGTGTCCTGTGCATCAGCGTCCTGGGCATCAGTGTCCTGGGCGTCAGTGTCCTGTGCGTCTGTGTCCTGGGCATCAGTGTCCTGGGTGTCAGTGTCCTGGGCATCAGTGTCCTGTGCATCAGTGTCCTGGGCGTCAGTGTCCTGTGCGTCAGTGTCCTGAGCTTAAGTGTCCTGTGTGTCAGTGTCCTGTGCATCAGTGTCCTGTGCATCAGTGTCCTGGGCGTCAGTGTCCTGTGCGTCAGTATCCTGTGCGTCAGTGTCCTGGGCTTCAGTGTCCTGTGCATCAGTGTCCTGGGCGTCAGTGTCCTGTGTGTCAGTGTCCTGTGCGTCAGTGTCCTGTGCATCAGTGTCCTGGGCGTCAGTGTCCTGTGTGTCAGTGTCCTGTGCGTCAGTGTCCAGGGTGTCAGTGTCCTGGCCTTCAGTGTCCTGGGCGTCAGTGTCCTGGGCATCAGTGTCCTGGGTGTCAGTGTCCTGGGCATCAGTGTCGTGTGCATCAGTGTCCTGGGTGTCAGTGTCCTGGGTGTCAGTGTCCTGGGCGTCAGTGTCCTGGGCATCAGTGTCCTGTGCGTCGGTTTCCTGGGCATCAGTGTCCTGGGTGTCAGTGTCCTGGGCGTCAGTGTCCTGGGTGTCGGTGTCCTGGGCATCAGTGTCCTGGGTGTCGGTGTCCTGGGTGTCAATGTCCTGGGCGTCAGTGTCCTGGGCATCAGTGTCCTGAGCGTCGGTGTCCTGGGCATCAGTGTCCTGGGCATCAGTGTCCTGGGTGTCGGTGTCCTGGGTGTCAATGTCCTGGGCGCCAGTGTCCTGGGCGTCAGTGTCCTGTGCGTCGGTTTCCTGGGCATCAGTGTCCTGGGTGTCAGTGTCCTGGGCGTCAGTGTCCTGGGTGTCGGTGTCCTGGGTATCAGTGTCCTGGGTGTCGGTGTCCTGGGTGTCAATGTCCTGGGCGTCAGTGTCCTGGGCATCAGTGTCCTGTGCGTCGGTGTCCTGGGCATCAGTGTCCTGGGCATCAGTGTACTGGGTGTCAGTGTCCTGGGCTTCAGTGTCCTGGGCATCAGTCTCCTGTGCGTCAGTGTCCTGGGCATCAGTGTCCTGTGCGTCAGTGTCCTGGGCTTCAGTGTCCTGGGTGTCAGTGTCCTGGGTGTCGGTGTCCTGGGTGTCGGTGTCCTGGGTGTCAGTGTCCTGGGCATCAGTGTCCTGGGCATCAGTGTCCTGTGCGTCGGTGTCCTGGGCATCAGTGTCCTGGGCATCAGTGTCCTGGGTGTCAGTGTCCTGGCCTTCAGTGTCCTGGGATTCAGTGTCCTGGGCGTCAGTGTCCTGGGCGTCAGTGTCCTGGGTGTCAGTGTCCTGGGCTTCAGTGTCCTGGGCTTCAGTGTCCTGGGAGTCAGTGTCCTGGGTGTCAGTGTCCTGGGTGTCAGTGTCCTGGGCTTCAGTGTCCTGGGCGTCAGTGTCCTGGGCGTCAGTGTCCTGGGCGTCAGTGTCCTGGGCTTCAGTGTCCTGGGCGTCAGTGTCCTGGGCGTCAGTGTCCTGGGCATCAGTGTCCTGTTCATCAGTGTCCTGGGCATCAGTGTCCTGGGTGTCAGTGTCCTGGGCGTCAGTATCCTGGGTGTCGGTGTCCTGAGCATCAGTGTCCTGGGTGTCGGTGTCCTGGGTGTCAGTGTCCTGTGCGTCAGTGTCCTGGGCGTCAGTGTCCTGGGCGTCAGTGTCCTGGGCGTCAGTGTCCTGGGCTTCAGTGTCCTGGGCGTCAGTGTCCTGGGCGTCAGTGTCCTGGGCATCAGTGTCCTGTTCATCAGTGTCCTGGGCATCAGTGTCCTGGGTGTCAGTGTCCTGGGCGTCAGTGTCCTGTGCGTCTGTGTCCTGGGCATCAGTGTCCTGGGTGTCAGTGTCCTGGGCATCAGTGTCCTGTGCATCAGTGTCCTGTGCGTCAGTGTCCTGAGCTTAAGTGTCCTGTGTGTCAGTGTCCTGTGCATCAGTGTCCTGTGCATCAGTGTCCTGGGCGTCAGTGTCCTGTGCGTCAGTATCCTGTGCATCAGTGTCCTGGGCTTCAGTGTCCTGTGCATCAGTGTCCTGGGCGTCGGTGTCGTGGGCATCAGTGTCCTGGGCGTCAGTGTCCTGTGTGTCAGTGTCCTGTGCGTCAGTGTCCTGGGTGTCAGTGCCCTGGGCTTCAGTGTCCTGGGTGTCAGTGTCCTGGGCATCAGTGTCCTGTGCGTCAGTGTCCTGTGCGTCAGTGTCCTGTGCATCAGTGTCCTGTGCATCAGTGTCCTGTGCATCAGTGTCCTGTGCGTCATTGTCCTGTGCGTCAGTGTCCTGTGTGTCAGTGTCCTGGGCATCAGTGTCCTGGGCGTCAGTGTCCTGTGCGTCAGTGTCCTGTGCATCAGTGTCCTGTGCATCAGTGTCCTGTTCGTCAGTGTCCTGGGCATCAGTGTCCTGGGTGTCAGTGTCCTGTGCATCAGTGTCCTGGGCGTCAGTGTCCTGTGCGTCAGTATCCTGTGCGTCAGTGTCCTGGGCTTCAGTGTCCTGTGCATCAGTGTCCTGGGCGTCAGTGTCCTGTGTGTCAGTGTCCTGTGCGTCAGTGTCCTGGGTGTCAGTGTCCTGGCCTTCAGTGTCCTGGGCGTCAGTGTCCTGTGCGTCAGTGTCCTGGGTGTCAGTGCCCTGGGCTTCAGTGTCCTGGGCGTCAGTGTCCTGTTCGTCAGTGTCCTGGGCATCAGTGTCCTGGGTGTCAGTGTCCTGGGCGTCAGTGTCCTGTGCGTCAGTGTCCTGGGTGTCAGTGTCCTGGGTGTCAGTGTCCTGTGCGTCAGTGTCCTGTGCGTCAGTGTCCTGGGCGTCAGAGTCCTGGGCATCAGTGTCCTGTGCGTCGGTTTCCTGGGCATCAGTGTCCTGGGTGTCAGTGTCCTGGGCGTCAGTGTCCTGGGTGTCGGTGTCCTGGGCATCAGTGTCCTGGGTGTCGGTGTCCTGGGTGTCAATGTCCTGGGCGTCAGTGTCATGGGCATCAGTGTCCTGTGCGTCGGTGTTCTGGGCATCAGTGTCCTGGGCATCAGTGTCCTGGGTGTCAGTGTCCTGGGTGTCAGTGTCCTGGGCGTCAGTGTCCTGGGTGTCGGTGTCCTGGGTGTCGGTGTCCTGGGCTTCAGTGTCCTGTGTGTCAGTGTCCTGGGTGTCAGTGTCCTGGGCGTCAGTGTCCTGGGTGTCGGTGTCCTGGGTGTCGGTGTCCTGGGCTTCAGTGTCCTGTGCGTCGGTGTCCTGGGCATCAGTGTCCTGGGCATCAGTGTCCTGTGCGTCAGTGTCCTGGGTGTCAGTGTCCTGGGCGTCAGTGTCCTGTGCGTCAGTGTCCTGGGTGTCAGTGTCCTGGGTGTCGGTGTCCTGGGTGTCGGTGTCCTGGGTGACGGTGTCCTGGGTGTCAGTGTCCTGGGCATCAGTGTCCTGGGCATCAGTGTCCTGGGTGTCAGTGTCCTGGGTGTCAGTGTCCTGGGCATCAGTGTCCTGTACGTCAGTGTCCTGGGCATCAGGGTCCTGGGCATCAGTGTCCTGGGTGGTTGTGTCCTGGGTGGGTGTGTCCTGGGTAGGTGTGTCCTGAGTAGGTGTGTCCTGGGTGGGTGTGTCCTGCGTGGGTGTGTCCTGAGTAGGTATGTCCTGGGTGGGTGTGTCCTTGGTGGGTGTGTCCTGGGTAGGTGTGTCCTGAGTAGGTGTGTCCTGGGTGGGTGTGTCCTGTGTGGGTGTGTCCTGGGCAGGTGTGTCCTGGGTAGGTGTGTCCTGGGTGTCAGTGTCCTGAGCGTCGGTGTCCTGGGTGGGTGTGTCCTGGGTAGGTGTGTCCTGGGTGGGTGTGTCCTGGGTGGGTGCGCCTGGGTGGGTGTGTCCTGGGTGGGTGTGTCCTGCGTGGGTGTGTCCTGAGTAGGTGTGTCCAGGGTGGGTGTGTCCTGTGTGGGTGTGTCCTGGGCAGGTGTGTCCTGGGTGGGTGTGTCCTGGGTGGGCGTG
This sequence comes from Scyliorhinus torazame, assembly GCF_047496885.1. Classification (NCBI taxonomy): domain Eukaryota; kingdom Metazoa; phylum Chordata; class Chondrichthyes; order Carcharhiniformes; family Scyliorhinidae; genus Scyliorhinus; species Scyliorhinus torazame. The sequence goes on from NC_092719.1 coordinate 3,569,887, forward strand.
TCCTGGGTGGGTGTGTCCTGAGTGGGTGTGTCCTGGGTGGGTGTGTCCTGAGTAGGTGTGTCCTGGGTAGGTGTGTCCTGGGTGGGTGCGTCCTGGGTAGGTGTGTCCTGGGTAGGTGTGTCTAGGGTGGGTGTGTCCTGGGTGGGCGTGTCCTGGGTGGGTGTGTCCTGAGAAGGTGTGTCCTGGGTGGGTGTGTCCTGGGTGGGTGTGTCCTGGGTGGGTGTGTCCTGAGTAGGTGTGTCCTGGGTGGGTTTGTCCTGGGTGGGTGTGTCCTGGGTGGGCGTGTCCTGGGTGGGTGTGTCCTGGGTGGGTGTGTCCTGGGTGGGTGTGTCCTGAGTAGGTGTGTCCTGGGTAGGTGTGTCCTGGGTGGGTGCGTCCTGGGTAGGTGTGTCCTGGGTAGGTGTGTCCAGGGTGGGTGTGTCCTGAGTAGGTGTGTCCTGGGTGGGTGTGTCCTGGGTGGGTGTGCCCTGGGTGGGTGTGTCCTGGGTGGGTGTGTCCTGGGTAGGTGTGTCCAGGGTGGGTGTGTCCTGGGTGGGTGTGTCCTGGGTGGGTGTGTCCTGGGTGCCTGGGTGGGTGTGTCCTGGGTGGGTGTGTCCTGGGTGGGTGTGTCCTGGGTAGGTGTGTCCTGGGTGGGTGTGCCCTGGGTGGGTGTGTCCTGAGTAGGTGTGTCCTGGGTGGGTGTGTCCTGGGTGGGTGTGTCCTGGGTGGGTGTGTCCTGGGTGGGTGTGTCCTGGGTATGTGTGTCCTGGATATGTGTGTTCTGGGTGGGTGTGTCCTGGGCGTCAGTGTCCTGAGCGCCGGTGTCCTGGGTGGGTGTGTCCTGGGTAGGTGTGTCCTGGGTGGGTGTGTCCTGGGTAGGTGCGTCCTGGGTGGGTGTGTCCTGGGTGGGTGTGTTCTGGGTGGGTGTGTCTTGGATAGGTGTATCCTGGGTAGGTGTATCCTCGGTAGGTGTGTCCTGGATAGGTGTGTCCTGAGTAGGTGTGTCCTGGGTGGGTTTGTCCTGGATAGGTGTGTCCTGTGTGGGTGTGCCCTGGGTAGGTGTGTCCTGGATAGATGTGACCTGGGTGGGTGTGTCCTGGGTAGGTGTGTCCTGAGTAGGTGTGTCCTTGGTGGGCGTGTCCTGAGTAGGTGTTTCCTGGGTAGGTGTGTCCTGAGTAGGTGTTTCCTGGGTAGGTGTGTCCTGGGTGGGTGTGTCATAAGTAGGTGTGTCCTGGGTGTGTGTGTCCTGGGTGGGTGTGTCCTGGGTGGGTGTGTCCTGGGTAAGTGTGTCCTGGGTGGGGCCTGCTCCTGTGGCTGCCCGCCCCCTCGTCGCTGGGTCTGATCCGCTGGCGTCACCGCACTCGCACTAGATGGGGGAATCGTCTCCCTGGTGCTCCGGGTCTGTCCCTGGATCGTGATCGCCCTGGATCGTCCTGAGGGCATCGTATGCCTGATGGGCTGGGTGTGTCCCTGGCTAGTGGCTGCCCTGGATCGTCTTGGGGGCGGTCGCCATCCGCGGGGACGGGTGGGTCGACGTTTTGTCCTGCAATACACAATACAGCATGCATGGTTAGACATGCAGACGGAGATAGGGGGCAGGGGGGATATGGGGGTAGTGGGATATGGGGGATATGGGGGATAAGGGGGAAGGGATAAGGGGGATATGGGGGAAGGGGGATATGGGGGATAAGGGGGAAATGGAGGAAGGGGCATATGGGGGAAGGGGGATATGGGGAAAGGGGGATCTGGGGTATATGGGGGAAGGGGGATATGGGGGAAGAGGGATATGGGGGAAGGGGGGATGGGGGGATGGGTGGGGGCAGGCAGTGGGAGGTCTCACTTGGTGGTGTGTCCCCGACATCTGCATCCGCAACCTACCGGTCCTCGGGGCTGCCTGCAAGTACCAGGGCCCTCTCTTCATGGATGGTGAGTGGTCGCCGTTCGGGTGGACCCTCTCCGGTCCTCTCACGCTCCCGGTTGTTGTGAACGCGCTTCTCCTGTGGGGGGCAGAAGGGGGGCAGGGATAAAGGGTAACAGTGTTAGGCAGAGATATACATGCCTAAGCGGTTGTGTGTATGTTGGCAGAGGTTCACAACCCATCCTGCCAGTGCAGGCTGCATGGCTGGGTGCAGCCATGTTGGTTTCAGCTAAGGATATGCCCCCCATCGGGGGCGGGGGTGGGTACTCGCCCTGGCTGCCCTGACAAGGTCATTGATCTTCTTGTGACACTGGACGCCTGTCCTTGCTGTTACGGTCACGGCACTGACGGCCTCTGCCACCTCCCTCCGCAGGCGCCGGGGGAGGCGTGGGCGACCCTGCAGCCGTGTCCGGGGTACAGGGCCTCCCTCCTCTGCTCCACTGTGTCCAGGAACGCCTCAATGTCCCGCTCCTGGAACCTCGCGCTGCGCGGCGGGCGGCCATTTTGACAGGTCTCCCTGGGGGGGTGTCACTGACGGCTCGCGCGTCGGTGATGGGTGACACCGTCACGAATGGCTTCTTGCCGCTGCTCAGCCATTCCCGGCCAGAGAATTCGGGAAGTTCCGGGGGTTCCGATGCCGGAGACATTGGCGCCGTTTTTGCCGCCGGGTTCGGGCCATCGTGCCGATTCACAGAGAATCCCGCCCAAGGTCTGATGAGCCAGAGCAAAGGCTCCAGCACTCCAACTAGTGGCATTTCAGAGAACCCTGATCCAAGGATTACTCAGAGAGTTAGACTTTTGGGTTTGGTTACAAGAAATTAGCACATACCAATCAAAGGTGTATATTTGTTTCACAATTATCTATGTTCATTCACAACTAACAGTTCGGATTTCATGATGCATAAAATATGAGTATAGTTATCCAATTGCAAATTGAGTACATCTACTTAATTTTAATATCACCAAGCACATATTTTTCTCTGTTTATCCAATTATTACCAGGCATAGGTATATTAAGAATAGATTTTGACCAGTGAAGTATCAACTCCATTGTTCTTGGGCCATTAGTATTGATCACGGCACGGTGGTGCAGTGTTTAGCACTGTTGCCTCATGGCGCCTAGGACCAGGGTTCGACCCTGGCCCCGAGTCCATGTCCATGTGGAGTTTGCACATTTTCCCCGGGTCTGTGTGGGTCTCACTCCCACAACATAAAGGTGTGCGGGGTAGGTGGATTGGACACACTAAATTGCCCCTTAATTGGGAAAAAATGATTTGGCCTAGTGGGCAGGGTGCAGTGTTCAATTGGATCCTTGTGTGTGAATTGTGTAAATAAAGCGTTCTCTATAATTTGATCCTTGATTGTTATCGGCAGACAATCTGAGCTGAGACAACTGTTTTCTCATCACTGGTTTTCTGCCTTTGAGGATTTAGCAGCTAGCAACGTGTGTGATTTTTAGTTTGTATAATATTTAACCCTTTCAAACCCATTCTATTGGGGGGGGGGGCATTTTGAACTGGACAGTTGATTGGCATTGAGCTCATCCATTACCATCAAGGATAAACAAAACTCAGTACAAGTGCCTCCCACTTCAAGAGTAGGCATGAGCAATACTAATGGTCCATTCAACCGAAGATGTAGACAACATAAGAATAACATTACATCATAATCTTGTTCTTTTCAATAACAAAACAGTTGGTGCCCTGTGGTGTCCACCCATCATAGCGACATAGTAATGACCACCCAGCAATCCCTTTCCAGTGAAAGATACAGCAATGGTGCTTCTTACTTTGGAATGTTTGTGATCTGAGTTGCCATTGAACATATTATTGGTTCTGTATAAATGAGAGCAATATTTGCAATTCATATTTCTAGAATTATGCCTTTGATCTCCTTCTACTTTTCAATATAGGGGCAGCACGGTAGCATTGTGGATAGCACAAGTGCTTCACAGCTCCAGGGTCCCAGGTTCAATTCCGGCTTGGGTCACTGTCTGTGCGGAGTCTGCACGTCCTCCCCGTGTCTGCGTGGGTTTCCTCCGGGTGCTCCGGTATCCTCCCACAGTCCAAAGATGTGCAGGTTAGGTGGATTGGCCATGATAAATTGCCCTTAGTGTCCAAAATTGCCCTTAGTGTTGGGTGGGGTTACTGGGCTATGGGGATAGGGTGGAGGTGTTGACCTTGGGTAGGGTGCTCTTTCCAAGAGTCGGTGCAGACACGATGGGCTCAATGGCCTCCTTCTGCACTGTAAATTCTATGATCTATGAATACTGGGATCAAAATTGCTGTATAATTAACACCTTGCTTATCAATATATAAAAGCTTATACAATTACATATTTAAGTATAAATAACATAATGTGGGATTTTTAAGTTCAAGATCTTTCTTGGTAATACTGAAAATATAAAAATACAATGGAATAAAATTTGACTTGTTCAGAGGATGTTAAATAAGTGGCAGCGTGTCAGCCTTTGTACATTTCCTTGCTGTTTCAGTCAATTATCCCCAATGTGTATTATTTATCAGCAGCAACAATCCTGTAAAATCCACGACCATAGGTCATGCATGGCATACGTCAGCATAGCATAGGCGACAACCCCATTTCTTCAGACCCAAAATTCATGCTTTTGCATGATCTTAGTTAATATGTGGATCTGCCTTTTCAGCTACAACCTGCCACACTTGCATTAGTCTTGAGCCTCAAGTTTTCACCCCAAAAGTGGATGTTTACTTCCCGATACTTTACAACTGGCTGCAAGGGATCAAGCAGGTGATACTGGGTGTGTTGCAAACATGTGCAGGAGTTTGGAACAAATGCAGGGCAGACCCTGCATGTCAGTGATTCACTGTTATACTACGCGTATATATCGACCCCTGTTTTTGGATGGATTTTCTGAAGCTTTAAAGATTTATACATCGACACCTCTTGTGCATACGTTGCAGGAGTACACTGTATTTTAACTGTATAATGTCAAGAAATCAATGGATTTCAGCCTGCCAGTTTCTAGTTTATAAGCATAGGCATTGTAGCATCATAGACAATAACACCAGAGGAGACAGAGCAACTGGACTTCCTGCAATATCTGAAAAAGGTCATTGGAATCAAGTCCTCAAACCTGACTGGCTCCACTTTCCACATGGCTAAACCATGGGCCCTGTTTCAATCCCTAAAGGCAATAGACAAACAGGCAAAGACGTCCCCTCAAAGCTTTCCAGCATAATTGTGACATTATGAGAAATGTACAGAACTGTCAGGGTCAATGTTCTGTCCGAATCAACCACTAGATGGAGCTAGATGCAGAACTATACAAAGCATCTGTGCTAAGCCTTCTGGGAGAATGTTGAGGAGAAGGCGAGAAGACAGACTGAAGGAAAGGTAATGTGAGTGAGAGCATATCATAGTTATTGTATTAATGTAGAGATTAGGGATAGATGAATGTAGATTTTATATTTATTGTCAATTGTTTATTACATAGAAGTAAGAGGTCAAATTCAATTAAGTAGTGTAAACAAATCTTGAGCTTTGTTTAATACAAAAGCCAGTTGTGGTCTTTGTGAACACTCCACCAACCATCCTCGGATCTGAAACATAAAGAACACCACAATAATATGGGATGGAGTTTGGGAATGAGACGATTTTTTGGGTTGGAAAGATCAGGAGCCACTTTGCAGAAATGGGAAAATATAATGTTTGGAGTGAATAGAGAAATGTACAGGAAGTAGTAAGAGCCGATGTGGAAGACAGTGAAAATGGCAATGGGTGGTAAGAAGGATATGGAAGAGGGAAAGTAAAACGCTTCAGCTGAAAATAAACTGATGACATAAAAGGATGTAATTTAAGAAATAAAAGTGAAATGCCAACAACCTGAAAATATGCACACTTCTTGAGACAGAGCATTCTGTCACCTCCTGTGGATGACTCCAATAAAAAAACATCCTTTTAAAATGGAATGAGATCCCAACTCAATTATTGATAATGATATATCTGTTTTAAAATGAAAGCTGAGGTCACTCAATGACTTCGAAGGGATCAGAAGGTCTGTGCATTTAATCTTGTGTTCATTGTATTTTGCGTTAAATTCTCATTTAAATCAAGAATTCAAAGTAGAATAACATTATTCTGATGTTATAGATAAATAAAAAATACATTCAAATTACTCATCCCATAAAAATGCCTCGAAGATGGAATACTCAAATGTTTTAACTTTATCTTCTGGTCACCTTGAGATTCCTTCCTTATCGCAGAGAGGTTTGTTATTGTAAGAGAGCAATAAAATAAATTAATATTTTTCTGATTATTGTCTGATGCTTTCTTTTCCCGAGTGTTCATTGGCTGCACCAATATAGATGTTCTTCATCTGCTTTGAAATTGCAATCGAAAGAAAAAATATGCTGAGTTAATTATAAAATACCCAGCACTGCCTTCAGAGGCATTAATATCAAAGAGAAAATTACAGGGTGTGAAACAATAATTTGCTCTTTGACAAGCTCAAGTTAAAGAACTAATTTCAGTGCCACATTTCAGTGACTTTCTTCATTTGCAATGCTCCAGTAATCCAGAATGAAGCTGGTAATCTTACAGCAGGGCTTCTATGGCTCTCCGGTGAACATCAGCATTCTCAAGCTTTGTATATCTGCCAATAAAGATGTGTTCGAAAGCCTGTGACACGCACTGTTGAACTTATATTCATTTTTACTTCAGTGCTTAGTTCTGTTACAATCAACTGGAGATTAAGAAATGGAATTTACTTTTCCCTGTTGCGCAACCATTTATGGGTGTGTTGGTGGACAGCAGTCTGGCTGATTTTATATTTAATCACCGTCGTTTATTGGAGCCTTTGGGTTCTTCTGGTTTTCAGTCCTACTCTCCTTCCGTTAACCCAAGCAAGCAGCTTCCCATGTTCCCAATGAAAGTTAACATAAGTGTATTCGGCAACATCTGCGCTCAAACAACGTGGGAAGGGTTTGATATGGACCAAGGAATAAGTCTATTGCAACAGAGTTGTCTCAATGGTGGCTGAAGTAAAGTATATTGCTTTACAAAGTAAGATAGAGGTACATTCAGGCCTGTCATTTTCCAGACAGTGATGGTTTGTTGTTACAGAGGAACGTGAGCAAGCATCTACCAAGAACATGGTTACTTTTTCCATGAGCCCCTCTTCCACAGATCCTACACGATTGGCGTGTCATCAACATCACCCAACATTTTACCCTGGGGGAGAAATAAACACCAGTAAAGTTTTCAGGAATGTAAAAGATTTGTTCATTTTCTTCTTGACTGTAAAGGAACATGTTAATATGGGGGTTGATTAGGAAGAGCCAACATGGACTTCTAAAGGGAAAATCATGTTCAACTACCTTGCTGAAATTTTTGTGGAGGTAACCGGGATGGGCGATGAGGGTAATGCTGCAGATATGGTTTACATAGACTTTCAAAAGGCATTTGATACTGTGCCACACAACAGACTTGTAAGAACGGTTATCGCTGATGGAATAAAAGGGACAGTAGCAACATGGTACAACATTGGCTGAACAATAAGAAGCAGAGAGTAATGGGCAATGGATATTTTTCAGGCTGGATGAAAGTTTCTAGTCGTATTTCCCAGGGGTCGATATTCGGGCCCTTGCTGTTCCTGATATATTTTAATAATCTAAGTCTTAATGTGCAGGGGACAATTTCAAAGTTTGCAGATAACACAAAACTTGGAAGTAATAAAAACTGTGAAAGGACAATGTAGAACTTCAAAAGGACATGGATAAGTTGGTGGAGAGGGCAGATAGGTGGTAGATGAGGTTCAATGCGGAGAAGAGTGAAGTGATGCATTTTGGTAGGAAGAACTTGGAGAGACAATATAAAATAAGGAGCAAAATTCTAAATGGTGCATGAGCAGAGGGACCTGGGTGTATATGTGTGTAGACCATTGAAGATGGCAGGACAGGTGGAGAGAGCAGGTTGAGTAGACTGGCACTGTACTCGTTGGAATTTAGAAGGATGAGGGGGATCTCATGGAAACATATAAAATTATGAAGGGAATAGACAGGATAGATGCGGGCAGGTTGTTTCCACTGGCGGGTGAAAGCAGAACTAGGGGGCATAGCCTCAAAATGAGGGGAAATAGATTTAGGACTAAGCCTAGGAGGAACTTCTTCACTCAAAGGGTTGTGAATCTATGGAATTCCTTGCCCAGTGAAGCAGTTGAGGCTCCTTCATTAAATGTTTCCAAGATAAAGATAGATCGTTTTTTGAGGAATAAAGGGATTAAGGGTTATGAAGTTCGGGCGGGAAAGTGGAGCTGAGTCCACAAAAGATCAGCCATGATCTCATTGAATGGTGGAGCAGGCTCGAGGGGCCAGATGACCCACTCCTGCTCCTAGTTCTTATGTTCTTATTTATTTATTTATTATTTATTTATTTATATTCAATAAGCATACGGTATCCTGGGCTTTATTATTAGGAGCATAGAATAAAAGAGCAAGGAAGTGCTGCTGAACTTATGCAAGATAAGGTAGACCTCAGCTAGAATATTGTGTCCAGTTCTGGGCACCGCACTATAGGAAGGACATGAACACATTGGAGAGAGTTTGGAAGAGATTTACAAGAATAGTTCCAGGGATGAGAAATTTCAGCTATGAGGATAGATTGGAGAGGTTGGGAGTGTTCATCTTGGAGAGAAGAAGGTGAAGAGGAGAATTGATTGAGATTGAGTGTTCAAAATCATTAGGGGCTGGGCTTAACTGATAGGCAGAAAACTTTCCCGCTCCTATAAAGATCCAGAATGGGAAGGCACTCTAAACTTATTTTAAAAAAAGATTGAGGGGGCACAGATTTGAAGTGATTTGCAAAAAGGAAAATGAAAACTGGGCTGGGCCCAGCCATATAAATACTGTAGACACAAGAGCAGGTCCGAGGCTAGGAATCCTGCAGCTAGTAACTCACCTCCTGAGTCCCCAAAGCCTCTCCAGCATCTACAAGTCAGGAGTGTGATGGAATGCTCTCCACTTACCTGGATGGGTGCTGCTCCAAAACTCAAGAAGCTCGACACCATCCAGGACAAAGTAGCCCACGTAATTGGCACCCCACCCACAAACACCCAGTCTCTCCACCACATCTGTAGAGTGGCAGCCGCGTGTACCCACCTACAAGATACACTGCAGTAACTCACCGAGGCCCCTTCGGCAGCACCTTCGAAACCCACGGCCAATACCACCCAAACAGCACTGTGGGTGTACCTACACCACAAGGATTGCAGCAGTTCAAGAAGGAATCTCACCACCACTTTCTCAAGGGCAATTAGGGATGGGCAATACAGGCCAGTGAAGCCCACATCCTGTGAATTAATTGATAAAAAATAAGTCAAAATTGTCTCTTCCGCAGTCCATTGGCACCACCACTGAATCAAAAAGGATTTGAAGACTATGGCCAGCGCCTCCATAATTTCCATTCTTACTTTCTTCAGTATCCTTGGATGCATCCCATCCAATCCTGTTGATTTATCAACATTGAGTACAGCCAGTCTTTCTAAGAACTCTTCTTTTTCAATTTTTAGCCCATCCGGTGTCTCAACTACCTCCTCTTTGGCTATAACTTTGGCAGCATCCTTTTTCTTGGTAAAGACTGATGCAAAATATTCAATTAGTATCTAAGGACTGCCATCTGTCTCGGAGGATCGATCCCTTTCTTGATCTCCAATCAGCCCTATTCTTCCTTTTGTCCCCCCTTTATACTATTTCCTTGCCTATAGAAAACATTTGTTAGCTGCCAGTCTCTCCTCATGCTCTCTCATTTCTCCTCCAATCTCCTTTTTTACTTCCCCCCCTGAACTGTCTATATTTAGCCAGGTTTTCACTTGTATTATTGGCCTGACATTTGTTGTATGCATCCTTTTTCTACTTTGTTTACTCCATATCATGTTTGTGATCCAGGGAACTCTTGGACTTGTTTGACCTAACTTTCCCCTTCCAACTAATATAGCATGACCCTACAGCACCTTGGACAGGACTGTTGCTTCACAGCGCCGGAGTCCCAGGTTCGATTCCCGGCTTGGGTCACTGTCTGTGCGCAGTCTGCACGTTCTCCCTGTGTCTGTGTGGGGTTCCTCTGGGTGAACTGGACATTCTGAATTCTCCCTCTGTGTACCCAAACAGGCGCCAGCGACTCGGGGCTTTTCAAGTAACTTCATTGCAGTGTTAATGTAAGCCTATTTGTGACAATCAAGATGATTATATTATTATATGTTAGCTATTTCCTCTCTAAAAGGCAACCCATGATTCCACTGTAGTTTTGCCAGCCAATATTTGATTCCAATTTATCTGGGCCAGATCCATTTTCACCTGTTTGAAGTTGGCCCTCCACAATTAATTATTTTTATTAATAAAACTCTTTATTAGTGTCACAAGTAGGCTTGCATCAACACTGCAATGAAGTTTGTACTCTGTGTTGCATCTTGTCCTTTTCCACAGGTAACTGAAACTCTATGATACTGTGATCACTGTTCCCTGGAAGTTCTCAGAATGTGACTTGATCCACTCGACGTATCTCATTCCAAGAGATCCAGCATTCAACTGGAAATACTGGAAATATATCAAGCCGGAAACTTTCCTGAAAACACTCCAGAAACTCTTGCACATCTGAGAAAGCCTTTAAAACGATGCACCTGACACAGGAAGAGGAAGATAAGCTGCGGGAGAAAGCTATTCTACCTTTGATATTGTGGCTCTAATTGAATTGAAAACCTAACACAAATTGAAGCTGGGTGCTGTTGTTGCCAATGAAGCTTAATCCAGATGGTTCCAATCGCTGAAACATTCATTATCTGCCATTATCATTATTAACATTTCCTCTGATGCATCTTTCTCTTTTAGTCCTTCGCACTACAATAGGTTCAATTGGCTCCTCTCTGCAGCACAGATCTCTTTTAACACTTCATACAATCACTTCAATCATTGCTGTGCAGCAGCACTTAGAGTTTCCAAAGGCATGGCTCGCCCCGTCCTCTTTCTAGTTAAAACTTTGTGTTAGTCGTCAGAAAGGCAGCCCTCTGAAAGGCACATATACCTAATTAGAATCACAAACTGTTTGTTCGATTAGTGACGCTCGGCAGTAAACCATCAAGCTTTCCAATTTAAGAGCTACCCTACTATTGTTTTTGAGTCAAATGGGAATATTTTATGATAATTGCACGTTTACAAAAGAAAGAAACGAGGAGTTTTGAAAACTGAAAATCCACAAATGTTACATTTACCTATTCAAAGCCTGAATCTGACACATCTGTTACATATCAAATCAATAGATGATAAAGGGCCTTATTCCAGGCTTTGTTTCCCCTTTCCTTACAGTCAAAGGACCTATTTTCATTGTTTAATTTAAAAAACTGTAATCTGCATATGTAACAATGGGGCTTTGCATGATGAACAATGGTGTCAACTGGGCAATGTTTTAAAGTGGATTGCACATCAGTCCTGATAATGTCTGCTGCTATAGCCCTGTTGCAATATTGTATAACACGGTAAATTCATTACAAAGAACATAAGCTATAAGAATGCATTGTCATTCTGTTGTAACTGAGGCAATAAATCAGAGAGAGGATGGTGCAATTATTAGCACCTGAGCGCATGAATTACCATGAACAAATGATCTGAACAAAATCCTTCTTGGATTGGCTTGAGGAATGGAAAGAGATGTGTCTTCACACTGGGAATATGCTGTAACCCAAGTGGAAAGGAATTTAAAGATAACCGGCCCGATTCTCCGAAAATATTTCCAAGTTAATTTGTGGTAGGTTTTTCAGGGAGTTTCCCGTTGGCTCTGCCGGCGAGTTCTCCACCGCTATTCAATGACACTTAGTCACTTTTGTGGGTCCTCGGGAGTTTCTCGCCGGTTTAGGCCACACTTAGAATTTTCTTCAGCACTGGGGAGCTGAACTCAGGGACGGGCTGCCATTTTGAAAGGATGCCCCAATCTCTAAGCTCCTCCATACCCATGGGCACCACCAACACCCCCCAAATGAGGACACTCCACTAAGGGGTCCCTTGGGGTCCCCCCTTTTCAGTCCCCCCCCCCAGGTCCCATTGCAAGACCCCCACCCATCACCCCCCCAACCTCCCGAAGGCCCGTATCTACCTGCCCTGCATTTCCCCCACCCTTCAAATCCCCCTCACCCTCATTTTATGGGCAAGGCCCCCTTGCCCCCGACCCTTGGCAGTACCACCCTGGTACTCAGGCACCCCTGCACTGCCACCCTGGCATCAAGGCGGTGCTTCAGGTG